>NW_028125556.1:0-245000 GCF_965194825.1 Balaenoptera physalus
TACTTGAAATTGACTGCTGTTGACAGGCCACTAGCCACTGTAGGCATGGCTCTGGGAAGAAAATGAATTTTCTCTAGCTAAGCCGGGTGCTTCGATGGCCGGGGTGGAACTCATCCTGCCACCCTCTAGATCTAAAGGGAAACTCAACGTGAGTACTGGCCTCGAGGTACGGCCCTGAGTAGCCGTCCAGAATGGGTGGCATGCAGTTGTTTCCATGAGGTCTTAGTCACTGTTTTGCTTTATTTTAAAGGAAGTATCCTTTTCAGGACTCCTAGGCCCCTCGGGTGTGCATCATTTTCCCTCCAAGATCAGTGAGTACCTCCAGACCCCTGTGGGCCTGCTGAGCAACATCGAGGCCCAAAGGTCGGTCCCTCGTAGGCCCTCTGTGTATGCCGAGTGATGGGCAACACACTGCACGTTCCTTAAGGAGAGCTACATTTCCACAGCACTGGAACAGCCTCAGGACCACATTTCTAGCCAGTGCGACGTTCCATGGAAGTGTTCGTCATGGCCCCCGTCTGAGCTGCCATGAGAAAACACTCCGCTTAGGATTCTTCGAGGACCTCGTACCTGAAATTACTCTGCTCCAGGAGAAAGGCAGCATCCTACCATGCTGTGTCGCTAACGGGACACTCATCGAGAGCACGTGCCTCAAGGTAAGGCCCTGAATTGCCATGCAGAAGCGGAGGCGTGCAGCATTTTCCCTGAGGCCGTAGTCGCTGCTCTGCATTAGTTAATTAATTAAATTATTATTATTATTATTTTGAATGTGTTGGGTCTTCGATGCTGCATGTGAGCTTTCACTAGTTGCAGCGATCGGGGGCTACTCTTCGTTGCAGTGCGTGGGCTTCTCATTGCGGTGGCTTCTCTTGTTGTGGAGCACAGGCTCTAGGCACACGGACTTCTGTAGTTGTGTCATGCGGGCTCAGTAGTTGTGGCTCCCGGTCTGTAGAGCACAGGCTCAGTTGTTTTGGCACTCGGGCTTAGTTGCTCCGCAGCATGTGAGATCTTGGTGGACCAGGGCTCGAACCCATGTCCCTTGCATCGGCAGGTGGATTCTCAACCACTGCACGATAAGGGAACCCGTGGTCTGCATTATTTTAACGTTAGTCCACTTTGCAGGACATCTAGGAGCCTTGCGTGGGCACCCTATTCCCTGTAAGAACACTGAGTACCCTCAGGTCCCCATGGGCCTGCTAAGCCACATCCAGGCCCGTAGCCCTTTGGAGCCACTCTGTGTATGCCGAGTGTAGGGCAACACACTGCACTCTTTCTTGGGACATCTTGATTTCCCCAGCACTCCCACAGGTGCACGAACACCGTCCTAGCAGGTCCAACGTGCCGTGCAAGTCTGACTCATTGCCCTAGTCTGAGCTGCACTGAGAATAACCCTCGGCTTCGCATTCCATCTGGGACCCCCTGCCTGAAGTCACCCTGCCTCCAGGAGAATGTTGGCTTGCGTTCCAACTGCAACTAAAGCCCAATTTCTTGTGTAACACTGCAAGCTTTTGAAGAGCCTCGGGCCCGGAATCCTAGCTGGGGCTTTCCTTGGTTGAGGCAGTTCTCTTGATGCAGTACCCCCTGCTTCGAGGAGTTGATTCAGTGAAGGAACCCCTGGGTAACCTGTGTCTCTTTGGACTTTTTAGAAAGCACAGGGATGTATGTTGCATGTGCCCATGGAAATGGAGGCCTGATGGAACTAGCCTTGCTTCCCATTTTGAAAGCTCCATTCATGCTGCCTTGAATCTACTTGAAATTGACTGCTGTTGACAGGCCACTAGCCACTGTAGGCATGGTTCTGGGAAGAAAATTAGTTTTCTCTAGCTAAACCGGGTGCTTCCATGGCTGGGGTGGAGCTCATCCTGCCACGCTCTAGAGCTCAAGGGAAATTCAACGTGAGTACTGGCCTCAAGGTAATGCCCTTAGTAGCCGTGCAGAAAGGGAGTCGTGCAGCTGCTTTCATGATGTCTTCGTCACTCTTCTGCTTTATTTTAGAGGAAGTACCGTTTTCAGGACTCCTAAGTCCCCTGGTTGGCACCCTTTTCCCTACAGATCACTGAGTACCCCCAGACCCCTCTATGTTTGCTGAGCAACAGCCCAGTCAGTTGGCCGTTCAGGTGCCCTCTGTGTATGCCGACCATAGGGCCACATGCTACACTCTTCCTTGAGAGATCTAGATTTCCTCAGCACTCCAACAGCTTTAGGAAAACGTTTCTACCCCATCTAACATGCAATGGAATTGTTCCTCATTGCCTTATTGTGAGCTGCAGTGAAAAAGCACTCTGCTAAGCATTCCTTCTAGGACTTCCTACCTGAAGTCACCCTGCCTCCAGGAGAAAGTCGGCTTGCGTTCCAACTGCAGGTAAAGCACATTTCTTCGTGTTACAGTGCAAGCTTTTGGAGCAAGCACAGGCCCAGAGGCCTAACTCAGGCATTCCTTAGTTGAGGCAGTTCGCTACATGCAGAACACGCCGTGTAGAAACGCTGATTCAGGGACGTGCCCAGTGTGTAGCTCGTGTCTCTTTTCACTTGTTAGAAAGCACGTGTAAGTGTGCTGCGTGTCCGCTCGGAAATGGGGGCCTGATGGCAGAAGGCATCTCATCAGAAGTGTCGGGAGTGTGTAGAGGCCTTATATTCCTGTTGTGTGTCCTGCAGGCTTCCCATGAAAGACCGGAATCTAGGTCAACTTGGGCAAGCCACTTAACTGGGCCTCAGCTTTCTTTATTTGTAAGGTGGGCACCACAGCGCTTCCCTCCCGTATTCATGGCGATAACCTGGCAACAAACGTACACCATGTGGCCCCACTTTGAAATCTTTAAAGAGGTCTGCCAATAAAAGTGTCTGTAGGTTGTACCTTCCCTGCAATGCGACACCTGGTCCAAGGTGGAGAGGTTCAGGAGTGAGCAGTTTGCCCTTGACATGAATGGACATAGCTCAGCCAGCGGCGTCCCTTCACTGAGATCCTGGCTGCCGAGGTCCACACTTTCCATGTATCCAGGCTAGTTTCAGATGGAGACTGAGAGGGAAAATAGGCAGGTGTAAGGATGCAGTCCTCAAATCTTTGGCTTCAAATAATCCATCCCAAACTGCTACCCGAGCCCCCCAGTATCAAAAAGGAAACATGTTATAGACCCAGAAAAATGTGTTTCCCAAAAGGCCTAGGTTTGCCCTCATAGTCATCAGTATCTAAAATAGAAGTAGCAGTACACTTAAAATCTTAAACTTCTATGTATTTAGGGACCAAAGGCATTTTCATCAGAAAGAAAAGGGATTTAATAATGAAAGCACAGAGAGATAAATTGTTTTCAAGCCCCTGATAAGAGAGGGGAGAAATGTCAACCTCATGGGAGTTGCAGAATCAGCAGTTAGGATTTTCGGATGCCAACTCTGGGGGAGAAGAGACTCCAGCCTGTACCCTCCCCGCCCACCCTCCGCGGTGTGCCTGGTTAGCAGGTGAGTCCTGCAGGCGCGGTGGCCCCTGGGCTGGCCGGAGCGGCAGGATGAGTGCAGGGCTCCCTGAACAGAACAGTTTACCCTCCCTCCCCAGAGACACCTAGAAATGTCCGGAGGGTGGGCTAGCAGCAGGTGGCCAGGGACGCTGCTAAACACACTGCAATGCCCAGGACAAAGCCCACCACAGGGAGCGATTCAGCCCAGAATGTCAGCAGTGCTGAGGATGAGAAACCTATGCACGTGGCAATGCTGGCCTCCAGGAGAAGCTTAGGAGACAGCCCAACCCCCTTCCTGCCCACAAGGGGGCGATGGTCCTCTCCTGTAGCTCGCTCCAATTTAAGGGCCTTTTGCTGTCCTCTGCTGGTGAGTGACCCGGTGCCCTGGCTTTAGGAGTCGGGGCCTGAGGGCCTCGTTAGCTCCCCGAATTCTGTGCACGCAGAGTGCGCTTCACCCCCGCGCTCCCCGCTGTTGTAGAGCAGGGTCTGCAAAGCCAGGAGGGGGGATTGCTGGATTTGGCGCTAGCAGGCTTGGTCTTGGCGTCACTGGTAATGCGCAGGGTGGTATCTGGGGTAGAAAGAGACGAATCAGGCCGATTAGCAGCGAGGTGGCGGCTGCGGTGCGGAGCGCCCCTGAGTCGCGAGGCTCCGGGACCTGCTGGTCAGCAGCAGAGGTGTGACGACGACGCAGCCTCACACCGTGCCCCGCGGCTTGGGCCTTTCGGAGCTGCCCTCTTCAGAGGGCTCTCGCAGGCGCAGACCACCCCATCCCCAAGCCCCAGCACGCTGGCCACTCCGCACTGGACATCGAGGGGCAGTGCGGGGCGTGGTGTCCACGCCAGACTGACGTCCAGGTCAGAGGGGCTCAGCCTGAGGCTGAAAGGAGATGGGTGGATCAGTAGGTTAGTGGCGGTATCTCTTGGGAGGGAAGCACAGGGAATTTTTATTTCTCAGTTATCTTCTGCATTTTAAAAACTTCTGCCATGAGTATGCATTTCTGTAACCCTAACCTTATTAGAGTGGAAGCTTAGCGGGGCAGCTTTGCAAAAGGACCCTGTCTGACTCTTGACCCACCTGTGTGCCTAAATGCGCATGCAGCTCGGGCTTGGTCAGCAGTGGTGACCTCCTGAAGCTATTTACAACCTGTAAGCGGTGTGTGCTCCTCCACGGGATGCCTCAGTTCTCTGACTCTCAGGTTCTTCTTCTGTGGAGAAAAAGGGCAGATATGTTCTACAAATGTCTACAGTTCCCCGTGGAGAAGGTACCTCTGGGCATGAACATGTGCTGGAGTGGCATGATGCTGGGGTCTGCCCCTCGCAGCTCAATCTCAAAGACTCCAAGCAAAGCCGCCTACTTTATATTTTTCTTCCCTTCTGAAGACATTGGCTGGCACTTGGCCTTGGTCCAGGGTGTACGCCTTCCTCAACCTGTCGACTGCAGAGTCCTCACATTGCTCTGGGCTCGGTCCAAGTTTGTGCTTGAGTGGAGGACGGGGCTTTGAGAGGGTCCACACGCCCCTCCTTCCCAGCCACGCACCTTCTTTTCCTTGCCAAGCTCTCCCTTCTCCTACTGTGCCAACGAAGCAGCTGCTTCAACCTCTTCTGTAAGCTGGGCTCTCCCATCTGTCTTCAGTTTTTCCCGTGCTCATAGCTGGTTAGAAACCTGTTGGGGGGTGTTTTTCAGACGAACTTGAGTAACTTGCCCTCGTAGATTAGTTAAGAGCCTGTAGGTGTCGAAGGGATTTGTGGAAAAGACCCAGCAGAGTCTGCGAGAACCCGAGGCGGCTGTGGCTGGAGCCAGGTGAGCCACAGGTTAGGGGCGCCTGGGCCTCATCCTGTGTGAGGGTGGATGCGCTACTGCTGTCCTCTGCCTCGGGCCCTCATCTGTGAAATGGGGGAACAGTGAGGACTGCCCTCCCGAGGTCGTCATGAGGCTTAATGTGTGAACACACCGACCACTCAGAGCAGCCCTCACCGCAGGGAGGTGTGTGTGTGTGTGTGTGCGTGTGTGTGTGTGTGTCATTGTAGCCACCGGGCTTCGCTTTTCTCCACCAGCTCCTTCTTCACGGGGAAGCAAGGAGAGGCATGGGAGGGAGGGAGAAGACTAGAAAAAGAGGCAGAGGGACGTCCCTGGGGAAGGGTTTCTGCCACTCATGCATGGGTGGCCTGGGGTCCAAACTTGGGGTTTTATACCAGGGCGTGTGAGCAAGGGGCTGCGGCCAGGGGCAGAGCATTTACAGACCGCGCGTAGGTCTGGACAGAGCAGGAAGACGCCAAGGCTCTGCTTCCTCCCAGCTGTCAAGGCCCGAGGCAACAGGTCACCCCTTCTGAGTCCCTGAGAAATTGGGAGGTGCTAGTGCAAGGGCACAAAGTTTCAGTTATGCCATATGAAAACAAGTTCTGGAGTTCTGCTGTATAATATGGTGCCTGTAGTTAACAATACTGTATTGTGTGCTTAAAATTTACTGAAGATGGCTCCTATCTTAAGCGTTCTTACCATACACACAAAGAATGATGATAATAGGAATAATAATAAATAAAGGAATGAATAGGTCGGGAGGACACCTTTGGAGTGACACATATGTTTACGGTGTAAATTGTGGTGATGGTTTCATGGGTGTAATCTGTCTCCATACTCACAAAGTTGCATGTATTAATCATGTACAGATTTCTGTATGTCAATGATACCTTCATAAAGTGGTTTAAAACAATAAAATGGGGGGGGAATATAGTCACTCCAAGTACTGAGCACGTTGCCTGTCCCAGTAAATAAGTAAATAAATGTAATTATGGTTTAAGCTTAGCTCAGGACTGAGAGTGGGTCCCACAGGTACTTGGCAGGTGGTGTCTGTGGCCAGCTCCTCCACCCTGGCTCAGCACTGCTTCTGTGAAGCACAAGGGCTCCCCAAACACAGAGACCAGCCCCAGGTGCACACTCGTGACAGAGAAGGTGGGCTGGTCGCAGACACCTTGTTTTGGTTACTTGCTATTCCTTCCCCCACACGCCCTTTCATTGTCCTGGTCCTTACCCTTTAACTCCTGTATGAAGCTGGGTTTGCAGATTTCTGAAGACATTTTGCAGTGTGCAGACCTGTTTCACCTTTGTTCCCCATCCTTGGGTCTGGAGATAAAGGCAGAAGACAGTACTCCATGAAAGCAACAATCACAAACCTCAGGTATGCTCACCCTCAGGTGCCTCAGACTTCAAAGAAATGGCAAACGAGGCATCTCATTTTATACATGGCCCTCTTTAAGTACACTTGTATGTACATAAAATGAAATTGTACTGAAGTAAATCTTATTGCTGAACGTTTGCTTTCCGGAAGACACTTTGGTGTAAAAGTTCCTAAGAAAATTTGTTTTTTTAAAGGACCAAAAGTGGGTGAATGTTTCATGGGTAAAGACCTTTTTCGTAATGAGTGAAGGTGAAATGAGCAGACTGTGCAACTCAGATTCCAGCTGCATCCCCGTCACTACCCTCGGGAGTGTGCCGGAAGGACCCCAGAGAGCTGGCCCGCTGGGATGAGCTTATAGCCTTGGGGCCCCAAACTGGAAGGATGGTCAGCATTCCTGGTGCTCTGGGTTCAGCAAGACCTGACTGAGGTGGGTGGGAGGCGAGTGGGAACACAGTTTTGCCCAGAGCTATCTCCTTGGCCTGTGTTAGATGGGGAACAGAAGGTCAGAGCAGGCCTGGGTGAACCCAAGGTGCTGGCTGAATGTCTTTTTTTTTTCTTTTTTTTAATAAAGGGACTCTCTTTTCTGGTTGTTGGCTGAGTATGTAATGTCCACTCTGGGTCATCTAAGGGCCGAGACCAAGTACTCTGTTCCTGCTGTGATCCGTGCTTCTGCTACCACATGCTGCACAAGGTAGGTACCTCAAAGTCCTAGCTGAATAGCTAATAGAGAGGTCTCACCCTTGCTTCTCCACCTGCATCTTACAGAGGTGGAAAGTAGGAACTGCAGCCCGGCAAGCCATGGACGCAGGTAATCCTAAAACTGCAAAGTCACCTGTGTTGATTCCAGCCAGCTTTTAGTAAGTAAATCCGTGACTCTTGTAAGAAGAGATTTCAGATGTGTACCTTCTACAGAATTCACATTTAGTGAGGGGCATGTGAAAAGGTATACACAATTTTAATCTTTTTATTTTACTAATAACGTATCTTAATGATTGAAAAATAGAAATTCCTGTAAATAAAAAGAAAACCAGAAAGTACTCATACTTTACACACCTAGTGTTCACGATCTAATGGGCCTGCTTCGCCTTCCCCTCTCTCTTCTATCTGAGCCTCCACGATGGACGGGACTCACCTGGTACAAGTGACACGGGGTCGAGCTGGACTGTTGGTTTTCTGCTCCGCCTCTGCTTCCTCTCCGCATCCTGGACTTTAAAGAAGATGAATGAAATGTCTGCTCTGGTTGCTGGCTGTTTCATCTCCAAGTTAACCTCAGTCTGTGGTTGTGGAGGGCCTCAGAAGTCAGGAAGGTCCCCCGCTGCCAACATGGGGAGGGTGGGGCTGGACCCAGCTTCCAGCCCAGCCCTGACACACAGTGCGCTCAGTGGGACATGTTGGCATGCATGCAAGGCTGTAGCGCTGCCAGCTCCCATATGCAATTGAACAGCTACCTGGGCAGCGTAGATGGCCCCTTGGGATGTTTCAGTTCCCTACATCCATGTGATTGAGAAAAGGGCCTCCTCCCTCATAGCCTCTCAGCCTTCCGAGAGGAAATAACCCTGCAGACATTGAGTGTGGCCCTGGCCACAACCAGCATATGGCAGACCGTGGCCCTGCAATACTTTGGCCTTCAGGTTGTTGCAAACCTTTGACATTCATACTCATTAAAAATCAAAGGTATGGGAGCAAGTGGCTTCTCAGCTGGTGTTTTCACTCTGAGGCCACGTGGTCTCCAGGAGCCACGTGCATCCGGGACCCAGTCCCTGCGGCCTCCGGAAAGCCAGCCAACTGTGGATTCCACGGTATAGAATCATCCTTGAGACACTGCTCCGTTGAGTAACAGCTTCCTTACCAACTACCATTTGGTTTCTGTTCTCTCTAAAGGAGAGAGCAGAGAGTGGGAAATGAGTAAATGTGTTCTGTAGAGATGGGTGATTAATATAGTCAGAGGGGAGGTGTGACTCCTGGGCTCCCACCTCCCAGGGACACAAATGAAGTCTGTGTGCCTTTAGAGGTACATAGGTAATCAGGGCCAGCCTCTGCTGTGAGGCCCTGATGCCCAAAGCAAGAGTCTTGAGTTTACCACCGACAGCAAAGTTGCTATTTTAGCTAGTGGAAGAGCTTCCTGCCATCAAGGGAGGACAGCAAGAGCCCTGGATAGGTGACCACAGTCACTGACCTTAACTGAACCTCTTCTTTTCTGTTAAAATGGACATTGAGTGGGTGTCGCCTGCAGTTTCTGGAAGCCCTGGATGCAGTGAGAGAGTGTTCCTGTGAATGGGGCCACCCAAAGGCATTTAGCAGGACAAAGGATTGGAGGGAGACCAGATCACACTGCAAGAGAGTGAGCCACCAGAACTGCCAGGTCCAAATCCACTCTTAAACCTGTCTCTTGCAGTTATTAATTTATTTCTATCGTTTAAAAATAATGTTTTATTTTACTTTCGTAAGTGTGTCCAGTCCATTGGAATCAAAAAAGTCATAGCTGATACATCAGAACCAATAATCCCTGAGACTCCCTTGGGTGCCCTACTGGATGGGGCATGGCTGGGAGAGATGAAGACACTGAGTAGGGTCCGAACTTAGGGGAACTGCCAGACTGCTGTGTCTCTGTTCCTTCCCTGTCCCAGGAGAGCGAAATCCCGGAACAATGAAAGGAGAAGCAAAATGGGGAAGAGGTCTTTTGGTGGCTTAACTGTTGTGTTTGTATTTTCCTTTGTTATGTTCCGTTTTGTTAATGTGTGTTTTTACTAGGAAGTTACCCATTTCCTCTAGATTTCTAGTGTGATGCAATAGGTTTCTCATTCTAGTTTTCAACTGAATTGTCACGTATTAACTGACATCCATATTTCATTTGGGTTTCCTTCATTCCAACTTTTTGTCTTCCAGGATGCCATCCAGTGTATCACGTGACATTTAGTCATCATGTCTGTTTAGGCTCTTCTGGGCTTTCACGGTTTCTCAGACTGTCCTTGTTTCTATGACCTTGACATTGGTGAGGAGTACTGGTCAGATATTTTGTTGACTGTCCCGCATTGGAATTTACTTGGTGCTTTTCTCAGGATTGGGCTTGAGTTATGGGTTTTGAGTAAGCAGATCACAGAGGTAAAGTGCTTTCTCATCACTTTGTATCAAGGGAACAGGCTCTCAAGGCAACTTATCACTGTTACTATTAACTTTGGTCACCTGGCTGACCAAATAAGTTTGTCAGATTTCCCCACAAGGAAGTTAAGTTTTTCCCATTTCCCTGTTGTGTGTCTTCTTTAGGAGGAAGCTACTTTGGGAAGCAGCACTTATGGAGACAGGAGTTATCTCCACCTCCACAATCCATGGATGGCTGAGTGTCCACATCAATTATTTGGACTTCCACATAGGAGATTTCTATTCAACCTTATTGATTAAAACAAACAAACAAACAAAACCCTGTGCAGTTACTTATTTTTACCAGCATGGACACCTGTGGACAGTTTTTTTGTTTGTGTGTTTTCTTTGTTTTTTTAACTTTTTGTTATAATCCAGCAGTCCAGATTTTGTTGCTAAGTTCATTCCTACTTTGGCTATTGAGAGCTCTTTCCATTGGCTCCTGTTTTCCTTTGACATCATTCCACTCTGTGGATTTTTTTTCTTGATACTTCCTTATTTTCTGATATAAGATTCAAGATTCTCCTGGCTCATATATTTACTGTGTCAGTCCTAGTGCCAGCCATTATTTCAAAGACTCTGGTTCCTTTTACTAGAGAATGTTATGAAAAAGTTACATATAGGAGCTAAAGGTGCTCAGCTGATAATGCAAGGAAATATATGCATGTATTCCCACCTCTGTGTATTGTTGGGTCTCAGGGAGGGCTGCTCCACAATGGCATATCAATTATTTTGAATTACGGTTCCTTAATAAATGGCTGGTGCAAGAGCGACACTCTCTCTATCTATGTCCTTGAAAGCAGGAAATAAGTCTCTCATGTGAAAGGTGCAAAAGCCTATATGAACAACCCTTGGTACTTCTTTAATTTACTGCCCCAAGCCCAAACTCTGTTTAGATTCTTCACTAACTTAGTATCCCAAGCCTAAGTTTCTTTGGCCTGTAAATTCCCCATAACTTTATTCTGTGATGAAATTAAGCCTCACTTTCTGTTATAGTTGGGGAGGGATCTGTAAAGCACCTTGGTTTTTAAAGCAAAAGTTTGTTACTGGAACAAAGTGTCCCCCCAAAATAGTCTGACGCTCAAGATGTCTGTGTTCCCTTCATGTGATAGTTCAGGGCAGGTGGGGGTCGGGGCCCAGGCTCTGTCCTCCTTGTTTCTCTTCCCTGCTTTCAGGTGGAGGGCTCCAACCAGCAGGGGATGGGGTGACCACATGGCACCGTGCCCTCCATCCTAGGACACAGGCTGGCCAAGGCCCTCACCACCTCCAGCACTTCCATTTGGAGCTGCAATGGGTGGGAAGGCTGGGAGGTGCAGGCTGGCTGTGAACAGGAGAAAGGGACATGGGTTCTGGTGGACAGCTGGGCGGCTCTGCTGTGGCAGGGTCACCCGGAAGCTGGCGCACAGCCTCTGGTCCTGTGAAACATGATTACACAGCAGCATGCAGTCTCTGATGCTTTGTGGTTCTGGAAATCCTATAGGAGGTGGTTCAGAGCAGATTAAGGTAATGCTCTCAGTGGAGGTGGTGAAGCCGGAAGGTCTGCCCTTGAGACTGAAGGTGCTAATGTGGGTGTATATACAGGACAAAACCATCTCGTGTGAATGTAGATTAGGCTCGTTTAAGATCAGTGCAGTCATGGGGTTTCCCTGATGGTGTAGTGGTTGATAATCTGCCTGCTGATGCAGGGGACACGGGTTCGAGACCTGGTCCGGGAAAATCCCACATGCCGCAGAGCAGCTATGCCCCTGTGCCACAACTACTGAGCCCCCACGCCTAGAGCCCGTGCTCCGCAACAAGAGAAGCCACCGCAATGAGAAGCCCGCGCACCGCAGTGAAGAGAAGCCCCCTCGCCGCAACTAGAGAAATCCCGTGTGCAGCAATGAAGACCTAACGCAGCCAAAAATAAATAAAGATTTTAAAAATCTTTAAAAAAGGAAAAAATATCAGTGCAGTCGTGTTATGCCTAAAATCTCATATCTTGTGCCTTTCCTCGGGCACACCTTCCTCAGTTCCTGAGGCTACTGTAACTCACATACAGGGCAATGGAGAGTGGGCTATCTAGTGTGAGACCTTCTTTACCCTGTGTGTGAGTCTGCTCGGGGCTGCCATAACAAACACCACAGACCGGGGAGCTTGAACAACAGACCTACCTCCTAGTCCTGGATGCCATCTGAGATCAAGGTGTCTGCAGGCTGGTTTTTCCTTGAGGCTTCTCTTCTTGGTGTGTAGACAGCCATCTTCTCACATGATCTTCTGTGTCCTAATCTCTTCTGGTAGGACATCAGTCTTATTGGATTAGGATCCACCCTAGTGACCTCATTTTACCGTGATCACCTCTTTAAAAACCCCATCTCCGAATACAGCCACATCCTGGGGTCCTGGGGGTTAGGGATTCAGCATGTGAATTTTGGGGGGCACAACTGAGCCCACAGCATCCTGCTTAGGAACTAACGTGCCTGGGTCCTTCCTTCCCTCAAGTCCCATGGGTATCATGCGATAGCTAAGGGAGAGGCCACTCGTGCAGAGTTTGTGTCCCAGTTGGGGAACCCTTCTCTGCTCTCTTTGATCAGGCAGCAGCAGTGCCAGCCCCATCCTGCGGTGAGCAGTTCTGGGGTTTCCTGCCGTGTCTCCTGGCCTGCTGAGGTGCTCAGTATCAGGGAACCAAGAGCCACCAGCCTAGTAGGGATGCCGGGGACTCTCAGGGCCTTGGCAGATGTTTCTCCCAGCTGATACCCTAGCGAAAGTGGGGAAACATTTGGGGATTACATGTGGGAGAGAGTCACAGTCTCGTTTATGCTTCAGAAAGACCACGTTGGGGTGGGATGTGAGACGCACTGTGGGGGCAGGGAGATTTGCCAGGGCCTGATGGAGGAACCAGGCACTAGATCGGGCTTGGGCCAGGGCTGTGGGTGTAGAGGGGAATTAGTGTGAATTTGGAGGAGGGGGTCGCAGGGTATGAGATCAGCTGGTGCACAATTCTCTGGTTGGTTGATGGTGAGGTAACAGGGTGGTGAACAGTATCAATCCTTAGGTGCCAGTAGGTCTGGGGGCTCTTGATCATCAAGTACAGTAGTTAATGTCTTCCATCTGGTAGAAGTCTGTAAAACAACTCAGGAAGCGTGCATCAGATGCTGTTATCCAGGTACTTCAGAGAGGAGCTACAGCAGAGGATATGGGGGGGTGGGTCTGTCCTGGGAAGGCCCCGTAGGGTCCTTCTCGGTTACACCCCGTGTCTGGGCTCAGCAACCAGGGAAGGTGGGGCTGCTCCTGGGTGTGGGGAGCTGCAGGATCCCAGTCCCCTGAGGGCCCTGTTAGCCCCCAAGGTGAGATGGGGGTGCAGTGACTGGACAGAGGCGTCTGGCCTGGGAGAGGGGTCCGGGCTGGAAATGTCACGGGACTCATCACAGGGAGGGAGAGGAAAGACCATGCTGGGGAAGGTGGGTTACAGCAGACTCCACGGATGTGTCTGTGGGCCTGACAGAAGCAACTCAGAGCCAGAAGAAGTGGCCGTCAGGAGCTCAGCTTCATTCTCCTGTTCCTTTGTAAAACTGCTGTGTCAGTTTGAAACACCACCAGGAGACTTCTGGGCCCATTGCTGCCATGGTTTCATCAAAGGGGCCCGGGTGGAAAACAGAACCACTGCAGGCCCCACCCATGTCTCCACTGGGGGTGAATCCGATCAGGGCTCCAGGGCTCACAGACTTGAGGGAACCTCTGTCCTCCGGACTGGTCTTCCTCCTTCCTCTCACCTGCTGGTCAGGAGCCCAGGCACCCCCATCCTGGCTCCATCCCCCAGGGCCTGGATTCTGGGACAGCTTAGAGGTAATGCAAGACCCTCACGCTCCTTTATGTGCCTGGGGGCAAGAATGTCAAAAAAGGTGCAACTGGCTGATTACAGAGGGCTGAGTGTTTGCAGCAGGTATGGTTGGAAAGATGGGGTGTGAGTTTCCAATGTCTTCACAGCCTTCCCAGTGTAAAGATCTGTGCATGTCCTATGGCCAGTGAACTCCCCACACCATCCTCCCAGGAAGCTCAGCCAAGTATTATAAGGGCAGAGGCTCTCCCCTTGCTTATCTGTAACTTCCCACTCCCACAATGAGGAGCTTGGTGCCCACTATCTGCCGTTTACCTATGCATTGCTCCTTTCCAGATTACATGTGCAGAGGTTTTAGAATTGTTAGCTGCTACACCCTGGAAAGAACTCCATAAAATAAAGTCCACTGTTTGTGTACATTTTGCATTTAGTTTAGAGATTGCGTTCATTTCCACAGTTAACTTAGGTCAGCACCTTTTATCCCATCCCCTACAGTGAGATTTTTCCATGCATTTCTAATACAGTTAGATTCGGTCACCTTGAGTATTCCATCCTGTAATACCCCTACACTGTAAATAACTAAATTTGAATAGAGTTTGCCTGACCCCTTGGGCTATACACATCTATGGGCTTAGACAAATGCATAGTGACAGGTATCCATCCTAGAGTGTCACATGGAATACTTCAAATCCCCCACCCCATGATCTGCTTATCATCTATGTAGCTTTGCCTTTCCCAGAATGTCACCAATGGGGTCATACTGTGTGCAGCCTCCTCAGACTGGATTCTTTCACTTAACAATATATACTGGGGATTTATCCATGTCTTTCCATGGGTTGATGGTGCATTCCTTTCTGCTGCTGAGTAGTATTCCATTGCATGTGTATGGGAGGAAAAACAATTTTCACTCTGTCCTTCTATGTTCTTGGTTGAGCCCCACCCCCGCCGTCTAATAAAAGCCAGATTAACAGTAGAAAAACAGAAGTTTAACAGCATGTATACCTCCCGTATACAGGGGAGCTACCCAGAAAAATTGAGTCAGTCCCTGAAATGGCCAAAGCCATCACCTTAAATACCAAATACCATCTTCAGATAAAAACAGACCTTGGAGAAGGGGGGAAGCCATTAGTGGCAGGTTATCATGCAAAGCACAGTAAACAAAGGTATTGTATGCAGATTTAAGTCTGGACTTCTCCGTTGATAAGAGTGACTTGAGATTTAATCATCCTTCTATTTCTGGTGCAAAGAGGGACATTCGGTTACAAATGGAGATTTCCTTATAAATGTCCTTCATAAAAGGTCAGTCTCTACTCAGTTTTTTCTATCTTTCTTTTTTTGAATGAGACTGAAATAATCCTTATGCCAGAGAGACATATATTGGCGTGGTGTATTCTGCTCGCCTTGACATGGATGTCCTCCACTTTGCTTATGCAGTCATCTAGTGAAGGATATCCTGATTTCTTCAGCTTTTTAGCAATTATGAATAGTGCTGCTGTGCATAATTGCATCCTTGTCTGCTTTTAGACATAGATTTTCAAAGCAGTTGCCTATATACTGGACGCATAATTGTTGGACCCCGAGGGGAGGCTTGATTTGTTTTGGAAAAAGCTGCGGAACTGTCTTGCCTCGTGGCTGTGCCTGCACCCCAGCCATGAGGAGGGGTTGCTTCTCACCCTCCAGCAGTCGGTGTTGCCATGGTTTTGTTGGAGTTCAGCCATCCTAGTAGGTGTGCTGTGATGGCTCACGATTTTAATTTGGAAATCCCTAATAGTATATGCTTTTTTGTATAATTTTTGTATGGTTTTTATTATCTGTATATCTTTTTTGGCCAGGTGTGTGTTCAAATCCTTACCCATTTTTAAAATGGGGTTGTTCTAGAGGTCTTTGTCCATTTTGAGTCGAAGTCGTTTACTGGATATGTGGTTTACAAGTATTTTTCTCCCAGTTTGTGGCTTGTCTTTTTTATCTTGGAGAGGCAGCAGTGAGTGGTGGCATGAAGTGAGATCTTCATTCCCTGCCCAGGAATTGAAGCTGGGTAGCCTGGATGAAAACCAGGAATCCTAGCCACCACCCCCGCTAGCTCTTGCCCCCAGCGAAAAATGCATTTCTCATAGAGGTAAAAACTGTAAAAACAGGTACAAAGTTTATTATTAGAGACATAGCACAGCAACAAGTGGGAGAGCACACAGAGAAACAGTTTGTTTAGTTAAGACAGAAGCAAGGCAGAGATGCACACCCGGAGAGAAAGGGTGTGGACACCCTGCCTAATGAGGAGGAGTGCAGTAGAGAGGCGGTTAAGTCACTTATATAGGGCAGTTCTTCCGGGTCTCTGTTCACCTCTGGCCAATTATCTGCTTTCTTTTTCCACACCTGCCCTGCCCTAGGACCCTCCCCAACATGCGTGCGCAACTTTTTTCCAACATGGATTACCACCCAGAGGCCTGTGGGACGACCTTAGCATCACCTATTTTGGGGTGGTGCCCCTTCCTTTATGACCCCCAAGGAACCTTTCTGCACATGTGCAATGTTTCCCTTGCCCCAAGGATGAGAAATGTATGAACTCTTGATCTTTTAACAGGGTTTAGTCCCGCTCTGTCCCTCCTATAAAAATGTCCAATGTCTGGTTATTTACCCTATTTCTGTTGCTGGTTTTCATATCGAGGTGCAGACCTCGAAATATAGACAGGAGTCCAGTCATAAATATGTAGTCCTAGAGCCCGTTTGTCTCTTGCTTCAGGAAATGTAAACAGGGGGTTGGTAATGAATGTCCAGCCTGGAGCCCATTTTTTTCTCACCCCAGGAAGTATGAACCAGAGGCCAGTTGTAAATGCATAGGCTGGAGACCATTTATCTCCTGCCTCATTTTGACTTTGTGAATAAGGTCTTTGAGAGTAGAAATCTTTAATTTTATAAAGTCCACCATATTTTTTTCTTTTGTGATTGGCCTTGTATGTTAAAACTCAAAGCTCGTGATCTATAGACGAAACCCAAGGTCATGTAGATTTTCTTCTATGTTTCTCTGTAATTTTCATAGCCTTGCATTTGAAATGTCTGTGAATAAATTTGTGTGAATTTGGCATAAGTTTTACAGTTCGTGTCTAGGGACTTCCCTGGTGGTCCTGTGGCTAAGGCTCCGTGCTCCCAGTGCAGGGGGCCTGGGTTCCATCCCTGGTCAGGGAACTAGATCCCACGTGCCTCAACTAAGAGTTCGCATGCTGCAACTTAAAAAAGAAAAAGGTCCAATGTGACACAGCTAAGACCCAGCGAAGCTAAATAAATAAATATTAAAAAAAAAATAAGTAAAGTCTGTGTCTGTAATCATTTCATTTCTTACGGTTTCTAGTTAATTGCTCCTTAACTATTTTGGAGAATTCATGGGTCATTTGGCTCTATTTCAATTTGAATTTCCACAGCAGAACGGATGTAGCAGAAGCCGGGTGTCCTCAGGACCCACTGGGGCTTTGGGACACTGTGAGGTCCGGTTCACGCTGACAGGAGCCAGGTCTCCTCTGGACCTGCTGGGAGGTGACGCTGCTAAAGGAAAAGGTGAGGAAAAGTGGGGGAGAAGCTTCTTGTGTCTAGTTGAGTGCTGAGGGTGTCTGTCCTCAGAGGACCCAGGAGAGGAAGGGCTTCATGTGGAACACTGGGTTTTTAGCCAGTTTTTGTGTGGTGTAGACAGACTGCAGTGTTCTTTGGTGTGTGGTGTCCAGTTTTGCCAGCACCATTTATTGAGGGGACTGTTGTTTCCCCAGTGTATGTTCTTGGCTCTTTTCTTGTGAATTAACTTACCGCATAACCGTAGGTTTATTTCTTGGGTCTCTGTCCTGTTCCTCTGGTCTGCGTGCCTGTTTTTGTGCCAATTGCACACTTTTTGGTGACTGTAGCTTCGTAATGTAGTGTGAAGTCAGGGAGGGAGATGCCTCCAACCTGTTCTCCTTTCTCAGACTCCCTTTGGCTATTCAGGGGCCTTTGTGTTTCCACACAAATGATAGGAACGATTGCTATATTTCTGTGAAGAATGCCATTGGAGTTCTGACCAGGCTTGCTTTGCATTTGAACATTGCTTTTGGTAGAATGGACATTTTAACAGTGTTCTTTGCATCCATGAGCACGGGATAGCTTTCCATTCATTTGTGTCTGTTCAGTTTCTTTTATCAGTGTTTTACAGTTTTCAGTGTGCTTTCACATCCTTGGTTCAATTTATTCCCAGGTATTTTTTAGATGCAATTGTAAATGGGATTGTTTTCTCCATTTCTCTTTCTGATGGCACATTATTAGTGTATAGAAAGACAAGTGATTTTTAGGGCTTCCTTTGTGGCTCAGTGGTTAAGAATCTGCCTGCCAATACAGGGAACACGGGTTTGAGCCCTGGTCTGGGAAGATCCCACATGCTTCGGAACAACTAAGCCCGTGCGCACAACTACTGAGCCTGTGCTCTGGAGCCCGTGAGCGACAACTGCTGAGGTCGTGTGCCACAACTACTGAAGCCTGCTGTCTTACAGCCCGTGCTCCACAACAAGAGAAGCCACCGCAATGAGAAGCCCGTGCACCGCAACGAAGAGTAGCCCCTGCTTGCCGCAGCTAGAGAAAGTCCGTGTACAGCAACGAAGACCCAATGCAGCCAAAGATAAATAAAGAAATAAATATTTTTAAAAAAATTTATAAAAAAAAAAAAGAGAAGTGATTTTTGTGTACTGACTTTTTACGCTGCAGCTTTACTGAATTCGTTTATTAGTTCTAACAGGGTTTTGGTGGTTTGATGTGGGAAACTAGAATTCAGAAATCCCACTGTTTCTACTACACCCAGGTCAACCACAGCACCCAAGACACAGTGGCTCCTAATATAACCGTCCCATGGTGCCTGTTAATAACGCGTGGACCCTACAAGAATGATGAGCGTCACCACTTTAGGTGAACCGCATCTGGTTAAGGCTTGGCCTCTATTATGAAGTTTGATGTCTTCTCTGCTTTTTTTGGGCATGGTTTTGACCTGGTTCTTTTGAAAAGTAATGTACTCCCCAGTAATTTCAAGTTTATAAAAAAACTATAGGTAGCAGTACAAAACACACCACCTCACATAAACTACTCCAGTGTGTTTTATGCAATACTGGGGTCCTCTCCCAGGGAACCAGCACATAAACACCCAAAGACGAAATTTTATGGTTCCACCTTATAATCCTATCCACGGGCCCACTTCAACATTCACCATCTCCGCAACTCTATGGAAATGTCTTTTCCCATTCTGATCCAGTTTTCTATTTCTGAAACCATTATTGAGACTTTCCCTCATTTTCAAAACCTTTATGGATTTAAAACACACGAGCTAAGTATGATCTGGGTGACCTTTTCTGCATGAGCTCTTTGACTTAGAATGTTTTCAGTGTTCACCCATGTTCTAACACGTATCATCAGTGCTTCATTCATTGTTTTCATTGTGAAAAACTAACATTTAACATTTAAACCATTTTGACTATACAGTTCTGTGGCATTAACTACATTCACATTGTTGTACAAATATTCTCACCATCCATCTCCTGGACCGATTCATTTTCCACATGGGAAACTCTGTATCAATGTCTCTACATTTTTGCCAAAATTTGTTATTTTTAATTCTCTTGATTATAGGCCTTCTAGTGTTTGTGGAGGGGTATGGCATTGTGGTATTAATATGCATTTCCATCGTGACTAACGATGTTTAACATCTCTTCAAGTGTTTGTTGACCATTTGTATGTCTTATCTGGAGAAGGGTCTTTTCAAGTCCTTTTTCCATTTAAAAAACTGGGTTGTTTGCGGGGGCCTGCAGCTCCGCCGCCCGAGCCGGGTCCCGGCAAGCGATCGTCCTGGCGGCCTTGGCCTCGCTGAGTCCAGCCTGGAGCGGTCTCCGTGCCGCAGGGGCCCGCGCGCCGGAGCATCGCTAGCGGCCTCGCAGGGGCGCCGCTTCCTGCCTCGCGCTCGCAGGAGAGGAGACGCTGGCCACAGGCGTCCGTGCCCGGAGTGCCGAGACCGTGCTGTGCCGCGCGGACGCGGCGCCGGCAGGGCGGGTCTCGCTCGGCATTGGCTGCGGCTCACCTGAGCGCGCCGGCGGTCCGCGCGCCTCTCCCGGAAGTGGGCGTCCCGGCCAGAGCGCACCTGGCGCGGGTCGTCCTGGGGGTCCTCGCCTCCGTTCCCGGCGAGCTGGCGCGGGTCCAGGGAGCCAGCGCGCGGCGGCTGGGAACGACCCCTCCCGTGGGTCCCTGGCACCCCAGCGGCATCCGAGCGCGGAGCGGAGGGCCGCGGGCCGCAGGTAAGGGGACGGGGGCTCATGGGGGTGGGTGGAGGAGGGAACCACGACTCACACCAGAGCTGTTCGGCACAGTCGCTTAGCCCCCTAACCTGGCGGCCGCAGGAAGGGCTCGTCTTTGAGTAGAGGCTTTGAGGACAGGCCCGAGCCTACCCCGTCCAATTTTACAAAACATCTGCTGGTGTAAAGCTCGCTCCCGCGCGGTTTTCCCAAGTAGCCAAGTGCCCCATGTGAGGTATCTGAAAGGAGAACCTGAGAGGGCCCGTAGCCCTGAGAGACTTGCCCTTGGCTTATGGCAAGGCCAAGGGATTTATCCTGCATGGTGATTTCTCCTGCTGAGAACCCCCAAACCCCACTCTGGTCAGCTGGCCCAGCTCTGCTTCCTGCATGTCTGCAGCCCGGGCTGGTCCTTGGCCACCTGCTGGGATGGGAAAGGGAAGGGTCTCAGAATTGCACCTTAGAAACTTGCCAGGGGGCATGGATTGAAAAACATGGGGGCCATCCAGGCAGCAGAGAAGGGAGAAGGGCATCTTGCTGCCCTTTCATTGTGGAATCGGTGGTGCTTCTGCTGAGAGGGGCCTTTCCATGGAGACCGCATGTAGTGTGTTTGGTGTCTTGGAAGTGAAGAATTAGAACCTGTACGATTTGCAAATTATGTGGTCCTTTAATTTAAAAACAAAACCCCTAGAACCTTTGCTTTATAAATTGAGGTCTGAAAATTGAAGGTCTGTTTTGCTTCCACTGTGACACTATATTAAGAAATGTGGATTTATTGAGAAAAGAGTCAGAATAGAGAAGGAAACAGAGAACTCAGAGGTACCACTGTAGTTTGGCAAAGGCTGGGGGGAGTTAATTTGTCAATGCTGCTGGCTTTCAGTAGCCTGCAGCCATTCTCCTCCTGCGGCTGAGGGGGTATAAAGCTGTACTGGGTTGCTCTACTCTTCTTTTGTAGAATTCCAGCTCAGAGCCATCTCTTGATGTATAAGTATTTCGCAGACTAGGTTCCCAGGCAACTCCTGGAGGGCCAGAGGGATTCCTTCCTTCATTATACCTGTCTGTTTGAATGAAAACCAGCAATGACATATTTTTCTTTAAATCTGGTTTATGGTCTATCATCCAAAAACCAGATTAGCTATTTCCTCACTCTCTCAATAGGCTCGAGTTCCTGGAAACTGAAACCTAGAGAGGGTGGAAGAGTGCCCGAGGGAGAACGGGAGAGCCTGGCGGGAACCGTGACTCCTGGGTTTTTAATGAGCTTCCTAAACAGCATGGTCATTAATTGGCAAGTGATGACCTTACGGAGAAAATACTGGTGAAAATGTAAAAGCCTTTTGTTAACAATGTGCCCACCAGGTGCGCATCTTATGGAGTATTTTCATTGCATTTCCAACACCTGGGAGGGTGTTGGGCAGAGGGCAGGTGTTTAATAGATTTATTGAATAAGTTCAATTACATACAATTATATCAATGGAAGGGTCAGCAACACTATGAGGTTAGGGTTAGGGTTAGGGCCAGGGCCAGGGTCAGGGTCAGGGTCAGGGTCTTAGGGTTAGGGTTAAAAATGCAAGTTCTGGGGTTGGGCAGATCTGGGTTCAGACCGTCGTTTACAAACTGTCTTCGTGCAAATCGTGTGTTTTTTTCCTAAGACTCAGCTGCTACCTTTATGAAAGGGGGGTAGAAGTGGTGCTGATCCCAGAGGTTTTGTTGAGGCAAAGCTCTTTTCTCAGTTCCTAGCATGCGTGAGTGCTCAATGCACTCAGTTAATATTATGGTTATTGACCCTGGAGATACTCCCCAAAGCTAAAGGCCAGAGGCCTGACAGGTGTGTTGAGGAGGTGGGTGCCTACTGTGAGCCCCAGGTGGCAGGTAGCCAGAGGAATGGAACGGCTGCTGCAGAGCGGGACTGTTTTCTCCTGCTTTAGACTTTTCTGTATTTTCTAGATTTTCTTAAAAGAACCATGTAGATGGTTTTGTATCCTGAAAACTTCCAACAAAAACTTTAAAGACATTATCCATGCAAACATTTACTCTAAAAAGCTGGAGAATGGAACTGAAGGCCTATTTTGGAGAACTTTCTGTATTCCCATTTCCTGGAATCTTCTGAAATGGAAACAAGTGGGGGAGGGGTGTGATCTGTACTAATTCTCTGAGCTCTTGGGTCTAATCACTGAGCATCCCTGCATCCCAGCTTCCTCCTGAGATCATGGGTACCTCTCAGTTCATAAATTCAACAATTCCTTACTTAAGTAAATAAACACACAAAATACTTACATCAGTGGCCAACAATTCCTCACTGTCATCAATACTGGCCACGGTGACCTCTCCTTGGCTCACAAAGGGGAAGTCAAACGGGTTGGTTGAAATGAGAAGCAGGTCTGTGAAGCAGAAGGATCCCTTTAGCATCTTAGGCACAACTGACTCTGAGTTTTTTTCCAATGTGATCGATTTGGAAGATGAGAATGATAACCAAGGAACTTACCCATAAGTTCCGGCTTCTTGTTTGACATGATTTGGTAAAAAATATGATAGCCTCTCTCACGGGATAACTGAAATGCCGCCCTGGATTTTTCTAAGAGATCTAAGATAACAAAAAACGATGTGATTTTAGGGTCCCCAGGAGGTGCCTCTGTGGCCAAATCCAAGGTGCCAGATAGAGTGTTTGGACTCACAGGTTTCAATGTCCGCTGACACCAGCTTTCCTGTGGCTCCAAAGTGAATGTGAATGAACGTCCCCTGTCCAAAGACAGATTGAAAAACACAGTTATTTTCTTTCTATGGTACTGTAGCCAGCTTCTGTTAGGTACTACTGAGGATGGGTGGGCTGTGTAGGCTCACGGAGGAGGTGATGCCAGAAGCATGAGGACCTTCCTCCTCTCTGTTTGCTTGGCATCTGGTCCCCACGCTGGCTCAGCCAAGACTCAGGAAGCTCTGCCCAAAGCACCTGGCCCTGTTCCCACAGCTCTGGGGATGCTTGCAGGCTCCCTCTCAAGTCTCGGTTTGGGACCACCTCACACCTGTCTGTCTCCTTGGTCTTTATCCTGCTCAAACTCTTTGTAACACCTTTGAACTGATAACCTGGTTGGACTATCTGACTTCTTTTTTGCCTCTGGATGTTACTTCTGAGATTTCTTGCCTCAGTTTTCCTTACTACTTACTACATGCAAACATAGCTCCCAGGCCAGGCCTCCTGGCTCCCCAAAGACCCACTCAGCACTTGGGTTCCCCCAATCTTGGGGAGTGAGGGGTGAAATTATATATAGTATATATGTGTGTGTGTATACTCCCTTCTTACATCATCTGCTTAATTGGTCGCTACCACTCTGTGAGCCAACTGGAGGGCAAAAATATTGCCTTGCTTGTTCACCCACAGACCCTGGAATGTAGTACATCCTCAGTAGTATTCTCAGTATTCTCTGAATGAAGCCTAAGAAGAGTTAATGAAGGACCAGTGTAGGTTTATGTGAATTATGTGTTCGCTCTTCAGGAGTTCTAGCTGCTGAATGCAAGTGCCTCTGGGTACTTGCTCTACTGGCCAGTGAAATTAGATAGGAGACTGGATACTTGTTTATTTGCCAGTGTCGGAAGTAAATGCCTCTTTGGTTGAGCTAATCCTAAGTGAAACATTGAAGGATGGGACATATCCTTCAGTATCTTCAGTTTCAACTTCTTCCCAATTTTTGAGCTCTGCTGCCTCCACCAGGTTTTCCCTCCTCCCAGCACCTCCTGACTTGGAGAAGGTCAGATCTGCTAACTAACTTCACACTAAGGTTTTCATGGCTAATAAGTCAGTGGATACTGTTCAATGGACTTATGTATTTTAAAATGCTTCCACCTGAAGAGACCAATTTTAGCATAGAGAAGTCATTTTGTACTTGTGGAATTTGAATCTTGAATCCTTGTGACTTCAGGAGGCTCTGAGGTGATGCTGATTAGTTAGGGAAGGACAGCTAAATCTTCCTTCGGCTGGGAATAAGACAAAATGTTCTTTGAAGGGTTATCAGAATATCCCGGTTGGGCAGCTTGATCTGAAGCGCTTGGGGGTAGACTAAGGCCAGGTATATCCTAGTTTATGTGGCCATTTTTCATATTCAGCATTGGAGGAGAGGGTTTTCTTTCTGGGGGTCATTGACAATTGGACTGAGTCTTAACGAATCTCAAAGAGTTGTCATTCCTCACGGTCTTGGCATTTCCAAAGGCCTCCAGGAGGGGGTTGGCCTGGATGATCTGGTCTTCCAGGGTTCCCTAATAATATGTGAGAAGAGGAAAAGAGAGGACTTTGGACGTCTTCTGGAGTAACTTCCCAGTGACTCAAAAGTGTGGATGCTCTGGGAAGGTCCCAGGGAGAGATGTCGCCCAGCTCAGGCTGGTGAGGTACAGTTGTGCTGAGTACCCACAGGCCCATCCCCACCCCACCCAAGGAGGCTTCAAGGTCCCATCGTAGAAGGAGTCTTAGCACAGCATCAAAGTGGCTTCTGGCCACACCAGATTCCAGGTTGGAGCCCTACCCGCTACCTCTCAATCTCCCAGATGGCCTTTCTTCTCTGATAATATTTTATTATAAATTATGGATTTGTAAAATATAGACCTCTGTTCCTGCATGCACCAGGACCCATTTATACAGATATTCGGGTTCAGAAGTAGAAACAGACTGTGAGCAATGAAAGTGACCCATATGATAGAAACAGTGGTTCTCAAAAAAATGTTTAAGTTGCATAAAATATTTTGTGAGAATTATTACGTAGAAATCCACTTATAGAAAGCAGAATTTTTACCTTTTCCCCTTCCCCACATGATTGCTTGCCTTTCTGACTTCAGAGCTGTTTGGAAACTACTGTCCAGCCCAGTGGTTCTCAAAAGTGTGATCCCTGGACAGGGCATGAACAATGGGAACATGACAGAAATGCAACATGCCAGGATTTTGAATGTGAGACAGGAATTTCAGTCAGAAATTCTGGGCCTGGGGACCAGCAATCCGTTGTTAACGATCCCTCCTGGTGATTCTGACGTGCACTCCAGTTTGAGAACCACTAGCCTAAACCATTCCTTAGCCAAAGGAGGATGTGGAGTTGTTCAAGGTCACTCGGCTGTTGCTGATGGAGCTGGTGCTAGAGCCCGAGTCCACAAGGTGGAGCCATTTCCTGCTTTGCCCCGTAAACACCCCCTGGGGCAGGACCTCGTGCTGTGCATCTCTGCTGAGCACAAAGCCCTGCGGACACTTGGGGCTCACCTGGGGTTTCAGTTATACTCATTCCAGCAAGCCTTCCAGGTGCAGGAAGCTGCTCACCTGCATCTTGCCCGGCCGCTGCGCCTTCCTCTTCTCCCCAGTGACCGCAATTGCTGCAAAGTACTGGATCACACGCTTGGTGTTCACTGTCTTCCCAGCCCCGGATTCTCCGCTGTTGATTTAAAAGTAACTGAGAGGGACTTCCCTGGTGGTCCAGTGGTAAAGAACCTGCCTTGCAATGCAAGGGACGCGGGTTCAATCCCTGGTCAGGGAACTAAGATCCCACATGCCGCGGGGCAACCGAGCCCGCACGCCATAACTACTGAGCTTGCGCGCCTCAATTAGAGCCCACGTGCCACAAACTACAGAGCCCACGTGCTCTGGTGCCCGCGTGCCACAACTACAGAGCCCACGCACTCTGGAGCCTGTGTGCCACAACTAGAGAAGAGAAAACCCGCCTGCCACAACTAGAGAGAAGCCTGTACACCACAGCGAAGAGCCCGTGTGCCCCAACAAAAGATCCCGAGTGCTGCAACTAAGACCCGACACACCCAAAAATAAATAAAATATAATAAAGTAAAATAAAATAAAATAAAGTGTGATACACAGACATAGAGAACAGACTTGTAATTGCCAAGGGGACCAAGGAAAGGGGGAATGGAGGACAAATGGATTGAGAGTTTGGGATGAGTAGATGCAAACTATTAGATATAGAATGCATAACCAACAAGGTCCTACTGCATTGCACAGGGAACTATATTCAATACCTTGTGATAAAACAAAATGGAAAAGAATATGAAAAGGAATATATGTGTATAACTGAATCACTTTGCTGTACAGCAGACATTAATACAACATTGTAAATCAAGTATACTTCAATAAAATAATTTTTTTTTAAAAAAGTAAGTGAGCTAAAGGAGAGCAGAAGGAATGGACAGCCCCTTCCAAGTCATCATGGCAACAACACAGGTTACTCACGCAATGAGGACGGACTGGTTGTCTCGATCTAGAAATGCAGAAGGAAGCAGGACAGAATAAATAAACAACATACAGGCAGGATATACAAATCAGGCAACATTGGGGGTAGACAGAGCCCATGAGTTCTAGTTCTGGCTTTGCCATTAACTAGTGGTGTGATGATTTGGGCATGTCGAATCTTCTTTGAGACAATTTGTGCAGATTTCCCAAATGCTGGATGTGTAATGTGGGCAGCATGAGAAGTGAACGGTGAGTCCCACAGTGTGGAACTTATTCGTGTTCACAGATCTTTACCTCCTCAATAGCACTTTCTTATCTCCCTTTTCAACAAAGAAAGCAAGTCTCAGACTTAGAACTTGTAAGAAGCCACAGCTTCTAATTAGAATTTATGGACACTGATTTGTTGTCATTGCCTTTTTCTTTCACCTTTACTTTCTACTTCTGGACAGTGACCGTGATTTTCCATTTACAAGAGTGTTATATGTTGAATTGTGTTCCCTCCAACAAACTAATATGTTGAGGCCCTAACTAACCCCCAGTACCTCAAAATGTGACCTTATTTGGAAATAGGGTCATTGCAGATGTAATTAGTGAAGATGAGGTCATACTGGAGTAGGTGGGCCCCTAATCCAATATGACTGGTGTCCTTATAAAAAGAGAAATTTGGAGACAGATGAGAACACAATGTGAAGATGAAAGTGCAGATCAAGGTGATGATTCTATAAGCCAAGGGATGGCAAGGATGGCCAGCAAACCACCGGAAGCTGGGAGAGTGGCCTGGACCACATTTTCCCTCTCGGCCCTCAGAGGGAACCAACCCTGCTGACACCTTGATCTCAGACTTCCAGGTTCCAGAGCTGTGACACAATGCATTTCTGTTGCTTAGGCCACCCAGTGTGTAGTACTTGGTTACGGCAGTCCTAAGAAACTAATACTAATAGTGATATTATTCTTCCTTTTTTTAAAAAATAGTTTTCCTCCAGATCAAAGGGCAGATTTGTTCGGTTCCTATTTTATTTTTATTTTTGGCTACGCCACGTGGCATGTGGGATCTTAGTTCCCTGACCAGGTATCGAATCCGTGTCCCCTGCAGTGGAAGCACAGAGTCTTAACCATTGGACCGCCAGGGAATTCCCTATTCTTCCTTTTTGAAATGGACGGAACTTCAGTCACTATAAGGAAAGATTTTAAATATGCAGAAATGGCCAGGATTGCGAATGTGACATTGGAATGGCTGAAGTTTGGGCCACATTGTCCTGGATGACTTTTAAGCATCTTCAGATCTCAGATGCTTGCTTCTACTTCTTCTCTCTGCACCAAGTCAAATCAGGTGAAAGTTGAACAGACTGAAGTGATGTTAGGCATGACAAGGGTGACAGTATTACCACATCTCTGCTATTTCATCTGCTATTCTAGAAATTTAAGGAGGAGAAAGAGGGAGCCTGAGAAAACAGGTGAAGGGAAGTTGCTGTGCCCATTTCTCCAACTTTGCATTCCTAAGTGGCTACTAATATAGTCTCTCTTCCAAGTGTGTTCCTGTTGGGGGTTTCTTTGGAGGTGGGGGCAGCACATCTCCTTGTGCTTCACATCCACCCCCAGAGAAGCATGTACTTAGTGTGGCTTCAGTCCCAAGCTCTGGCTTAAGAACCGTGACTGGTAATGGAAGATACTGCGCCCCTGGCTTTCCATCCTGACATCCTCTGAATCTATTGAGGTCACTTTGGTCATTGCACCGTTTGGATGACCAAAGCCTGTGAAGGGCTCGAGTAATTAACTAAGAACCAGTGCAGTTAAAGGACTTGAATACTTCATTAAAACTATTTTTTTAAATATGGATTAAAGAAATTACTCACCAGTCAACATGAACTGATAGGCGTTGTCAGAGATGGAGAAGATGTGGGGCGGGGCCTCCTGGTGCTTTTTGCCTCTGTGGGCCGTCACCACCTCAGGGTTGTACACCGGCAGCCACTGGTAGGGGTTGACGGTGACACAGAAGAGGCCTGAGTAGGTCTGAGAAAATCAGAAAATTCAAGCTATGGATCTTGACTTTACTAAGAGAAGGAAATGGAATAAAGAGAGGTTGAAGGGTACTCACGTAAATCATCCAGGCTGCGTAACGCTCTTTGAGGTTGTACAGCACTCCTGGCTCGTGTAGGTGGGTCATCATGGCCATGTCCTCGATCTTGTCAAATTTGGGAGGGTTCATGGGGAAGACTTGGTCACTGTTCGGAGTGAGTGTCTGGATATTGAGAGGAAAAATCACATGATGAGTGGGAGAGCCGATGTGGTGACCTACCAGTGGGGTGAAAATGGTGAGATATTGTGGTGAGATTACCCCATTACCGTGGTTAACTTTATGGATCATTTCTGTGCCCAGAGATGATCCGTAAATAACTGTTCTTGATAAATCGAAGACTGGTCAAACTGTATAACCAATTCTGGTCTGATGCCCCAAGTCAGCATGCCATTCTGTGTGCCAGAAGAGGGTTACAGGTGTGCAAAGTTATAGAGCCCTTCAGCCTCAGGGTGGCCAGGTGGAACTCAGGATGGCCAAGGCCACAGCAGCTTGCCTCTGTTTACCCCATTTGCTATGAGTGCTGCAATGACATCAAGCTTGGAAGATTGGAAAAAACTCTTCCAGTGTATTCTGTAAATCTCCACCTCAATACCTCTGCTCATGTGGGTCCCTTTGTCTGGAATATATCTACATTGAAATTACATCTAGCAACCTTCAAAGCTCTTCTGAAGTGCCACCTCTTCCATGACCTGTTTCTGCTCTCCCCTGTCTTTTCAAGGC
The DNA here is from genome assembly GCF_965194825.1 of Balaenoptera physalus. Classification (NCBI taxonomy): domain Eukaryota; kingdom Metazoa; phylum Chordata; class Mammalia; order Artiodactyla; family Balaenopteridae; genus Balaenoptera; species Balaenoptera physalus. Next base: position 28,857 of record NW_028125556.1, read on the forward strand.
TTCCAGAATTCCTTGCACCGCTGCCCTAATAGTTAAAACATTTGGACTTGAAGCATGGTCCATGCCTGAACAGTATTTTGAGACTATTACCTAATTTTCCCCTCTCTGTTTTCCCTCCCCTTTAAGCATACAACTGGCACTCCATTACTCAGGAAAGGTAGAAAATAGGGCATAAAAGCGAGAGAGCCTGTAAGCCTTTCTAGCGTTTGTTTTCCAAAAGCCCGAATCCTCAGAAGAGCTTTGAGGGTTTTACCGAAAAGATAAAAGGGAGGAGATTTGTTGATATAGACCAAATCTCTTGAGGAAAGGAAGCCCTTCTGCCCCACCGCCCTAAACTAGAGAGAGAGGGACATCCAAAATAGCATAAGGGAGATGGAAAAATCTGTGTGTCCTGAAGGTTCAGAAACTGGGGAGCTCCTTCCACTTCCGGGACTGCAGGGCCTGCGGCCTCCCGGGCTCCCGCACGCACCGACTTGCCAACGAGACAAAGGACAGGGGCGCGCTGCCAACGGCGACGCGTGGCGTCATGCGTCGCGGGGCGCGCCTCGGCCTGCGCGCTTGCACGCGTCCTGGGAGCCGCTGACGGGCCTGCGCGCCGGTGCGGAGCCGGAGGCGGGCCGCGGGGGCCCAAAGACGGAGAGGGCGGGGCCGGCTCCGGGACCGAGGCGGCAACACGCCGAGCGCCTGTGCCCGAGGGCAGCGATGCTGTGGTTCCAGGGCGCCATTCCGGCCACCATCGCGTCGGCCAAGAGGAGCGGCGCGGTCTTCGTGGTGTTCGTGGCAGGTGATGATGAACAGGCTACACAGATGGCTGCAAGTTGGGAAGATGAGAAAGTGACAGAAGCATCTTCAAACAGTTTTGTTGCTGTGAAAATCGATACCAAAAGTGAAGCCTGCCTACAGTTTTCACAGATCTATCCTGTAGTGTGTGTTCCATCCAGTTTCTTTATTGGAGACAGTGGAATTCCCTTGGAAGTAATAGCAGGAAGTGTTCCTGCAGATGAACTTGTTACCAGAATCCACAAAGTCCGGCAGATGCACTCGTTAAAAGGTGAAATTTCAGTGGCAAATAGTGGCCAGTGAGAAAGTTCAGTCTCTACTCCATCCACCTCATTTGATCAGAACAACACTTCTGAAAACTGTCAGTCCAGAAATGTAGAGCTCTGTGAGACACCACCCGCTTCTGATACAAAGTCAGATTCTGCAACAGGAGGAGAAATTTCAGGCCAGGCCACTGTGTCTCCAGAGCCTGGTGGATGTTCAAATCAGAGACCTACAGAGGAGCTCACCGTCAGAGTGGAAAGAATAACCAAACAACTTGAAGAAAAGAGAGAAGAGAAAAGGAAAGAGGAAGAACAGAGAGAGATTAAGGAGGAAATTGAGAGGAGGAAAACTGGAAAAGAAATGTTGGATTATAAAAGAAAGCAAGAAGAAGAATTAACAAAAAGAGTGTTAGAGGAAAGGAACAGAGAAAAGGCAGAAGATAGGGAAGCTCGAGAGCGTATAAAACAGAAGATTGCACTGGACCGTGCAGAGAGAGCTGCTCATTTTGCAAAGACAAAGGAAGAAGTAGAAGCTGCTAAAGCTGCTGCCCTGCTGGCCAAACAGGCAGAAATGGAAGTCAAGAGAGACTCTTCCACAACAGAAAGAAGCAGTGTTGCGAGAATTCAATTCCATCTTCCTGATGGTTCTTCCTTCACAAATCAGTTCCCTTCTGATGCTCCTCTAGAAGAAGCAAGGCAGTTTGCTGCACAGACTGTTGGCAACACTTACGGTAATTTTTCATTAGCAACAATGTTTCCCAGGAGGGAATTTACCAAAGAAGATTATAAAAAGAAATTACTGGATTTGGAACTTGCCCCAAGTGCTTCAGTGGTACTGTTGCCAGCAGGAAGACCAACTACATCCATGGTACATTCTTCCAGTGGCGACTTTTGGACATTCTTGGGGACAGTACTTTACCCATTCCTTGCCATCTGGAGATTGATTAGCAACTTCTTATTTGGTAATCCTCCTCCTGCACAGACCTCGGTGAGAGTAGCATCATTGGAATCCTCAAACCTTGCATCCTCTAGCAACTCAGAAAAAAGGGAACCAGTCAGAAAAAGAGTGCTGGAGAAACGGGGGGAAGACTTGAAAAAGGAGGGCAAGATATACAGATTGAGGACTCAAGACGATGGTGAAGATGAAAACAACACTTGGAATGGAAATTCTACTCAACAGATGCAGTGTGACAAGGACAATATGTGCAGTAATCATTGTTTCTCTTATGATTTAATTCAACTGAAATTCTACTGGAGAAGTGGGACTGCTTTATGTTTTCCAACTCATCTACAAAGTGTCTCTTTATTCCTGCTTAGTGGGTTAAAGTTGTTTAACCTCAGATAAGTCAAGAGATAAAATAACTGGCTGCTAGGTCCTTGTATATGGTAACCAACTGCTAGAAGCCTAAAATAGCAAAAGGTCTGCGACAGCCTCCCTGTATCAGCTTTCTTGTTTAGTATTTCATATGCCCATTAGCCCTGTGCTCTCAGATGATATGTTTTGTTTAGGGCTGTTTTGCTCCAGAAATCCTCAGCCCACACAAAGTAACTGGTGTGTCACTGAATAATTTGATCTTGAGTCAGAGCGTTTTAACTAGCCAATCAGATGATAATTTGGGTTTAACTTTTCTCTTCTTGCTCATCAGCTGCAAGCAAAATCTTGTAGTTTTTAATCTTACTTAAACACTGGATAAAAAAATCTTTTCCAAAAAAAAAAAAAAAAAAGAAACTGGGGCTTGTTTCTTAGCAATCCTTCAGGGGGGCAGTGACACCCCATGTGGTATTACTGAAAATGTGGCATGGCTCTGGGGAGGGGACCCCAATAGTAACTCCAGAAAATTTATTTCCGGCCCTGTGAAAAGAGGCTGACACCAGAGGTTAAGTTTAATAATAACAATCATCATCGTCATCATCGTCATCGTCATCTGTCTTGTATGCTTGAATTTGTGAACTGCGATTCATACCTACCATGTACTCTTTTTTTAAAAAATTATTTTGTTTATTTATTTTTGGCTGCGTTGGGTCTTCCTTACTGCGCACGGGCTTTTCTCTAGTTGTGGCGAGTGGGGGCTACTCTTCGTTGCGGTGCACGGTCTTCTCATTGTCATGGCTTCTCTTGTTGCAGAGCACAGGCTCTAGGCACACGGGCTTCAGTAGTTGTGGCGCACGGGCTGAGTAGTTGTGGCTCGCGGTCTCTAGAGTGCAGGCTGAGTAGTTGTGGCGCACAGGCTTAGTTGCTCCGCGGCATGTGGGATCTTCTGGGACCGGGGATTGACCCCGTGTCCCCTGCATCGGCAGGCGGATTCTTAACCTCTGTGCCACCAGGGAAGTCCCCATACCCACCATGTACTCTTGATTCCTACACTAGATGATAAACTTTGGGGAAGCAGGACTGAGATTTGCTCATATTTACAGAGTGATAGACACTGTGACCTAGACATGGTGCGTGTCCAGTAAGGATTGAATTGAATGGTGCTCTGTAATTCTCTGCATTAAATTAGGCATTGCCTCTGGAGCTCCCTCTGTAAGTCACTCTGCAGCCTAGAGAGGTCTATTTGGTATATTCGCCCATCCAGCAGCAATCTGTATCAATCTCTCCCTTAAACAGTCCAAACTCTTCCACCACCACCTTCCCCTTTCTCCAAAGCAAACATCATAAAAACTCTCAAAGCCCAAGTCCTCGAAGGAAAGAGCCAGAGGAAAGGTATGTGCCATGACAGTTTTTACCTGCGACTTCACTCAGAATAGATCAATGTGAGTCTTGTTCTATCTTCAGATTCCTATGGGCCAGCATGCAATTTCTACTATTCTACTCCAAAGGCAAAGGGGGATGCCCATGTTAGCAAGGACATCTGAGATCAACACTTACCCGGTTGTCGAGGGTCTCGACTGTGACTTTGTCATTTTCCTTGCTCTGGATCATACCTTTCACATAAAATTCCTTATCATCCACTGCAAAGCAAGCTTTCTTAGAATCAAATGGGCGATTTTGAGCCTCGATTCTCTCCTTCTCTGATTTCCACAGGTAGGGAGCTGCTTCTCCAAAAATGGCCATCTCTGCATCAGAGCTCATGACTGCAGGGGCTGGGAAGACCAGGGCTGCTGAGTCTGGAGCTTTGGGGAGCTCCATCCTGTTATTTCCATTCAGACAGGGGGCCAGATTCAAAAGTTCCTGGGATTAACCTACGTTCTGAGGAATCCAGGACCTGGTATAGGGGCCTAGAGTGGGAAAGTGGGGGTGAGCTAAAGGAGATATCTTACTCCAAGAAAAAAGTTTGAGGGGACATCTCTTAGTCCAGCTCCAGGTGTGGAAGTCTAAACCAATTAGAGGAAGCCAAGCTGAGCCTAATAAAGGAGGCCTCAGAAAATACTTCCTTAATTACACATCACATTTGAGCCTCATGATCTCGGTGTCATTCCCAAATCTTAAGGGTGTCTGAAAAGAATTACTGGAATGTTGATAATTCCTAGTAGAAAGTTCAGATAGCCCAGTGAAAAGTAATGACTTGAACATAAAGTACTGCCACACTTGTTTAGCCAATTACAGGCAACAAGGTGATAGGAGACATTATGGCCTAGTGCAATGGTTCCAAACTTTAATATGCGCCAGAATTACCTGGAGAGCTTGTTAAAACACAGATTTCTGGGCCTCACCCCCAGAGCTTCTGATTCAGTAGGTATGGGATGGGGCCTGAGAATATGCATTTCTAGCAAGTTCTTAGGCAATGCTGGTGGTGCATTCATCAGCTGATGGTGAATTCATCATTGTGGTCCAGGGACCACACTCTGAGAACTGCTGGTGTAGGGCCTTCTGACTCCAAGAGTGGTCCTTGAACACGTTGCATCAGCATCACCGAGGAGTTGTTAGACATTCAGAATCTCAGAACCACCCCGCATTACAAAACCAGAATCTGCACTTTAACAAGATCTCCAGGTGATTTCTAGGCATAGTAGAGTTGAGAAGTACTGGGCTTAAGGCAGGGGTCTCCGAACTTTAGTTATGTGTAGCAGTGTCGGGGTGTGACAAACAGTGTTTAATTAAATACCTGCTTTAGAACTCACTGCTTAGCGTGTGTGTGTGTGCATGTGCGTGTATGGTGTGTTTATGTATCTTTCTGCCTCTCTCTCTCTGTCCACCCTCCCGCTCATCCCTCCCGTCACATCTTTCCAAACCATCCCCTTTCACAGACCTTCTCTTTATGTGTTTTCCTTGCTTAGAAGCTAGAAAAATTTGGCTTAAAGTCCCGGCACTGAACTTGGTCAAACCACTTAACTTCTTTGGGCCACTAATTTCACTTAAAATGAAGAAGCAAGCCTAGCTCATTTCTAAGGCCCCTGCAGGTTGTGTGACTTTTCTGGTTCCTTTTCCTCATCTGCATTTGCTTTTCCTGTTCCCTCTGGACCTCTTCCCGTATCCTTCCTGACCCTCTACTTCTTTTCCCCACACCTCTTCCCCTTCTCCCTTTCTTTCTCTGCTTTTTCCTTTCCATACATTCTTCTGTAAGTGACCATAAAATGGAGTTCAATTACACACATGTATCCCCATATCTCTCTTAAGAAATAGGTCATATGTTTTGAATAAAGCCTTTTATGTTTCCTATTAAAAGTGGGAAAATTGAACATTTTATGGTTGTCTCTTGGAACTTCCCCCGCCCTCAATCTTACACTTTATGAAATTACTCTTCATTGGTAACTGACTGTTGTTTCAATATCCCTCCTTGAGATTCTAGGGGGATCTAGTCCTACAGAAAGAGGAGCAACTGCTTCCCTCTGGATCTTATTCAGGATAAGTTGCATTTCGATGTTACTTTGGCCAGTGGTTCTGCTGAACCATCTGTGTGCTCGTGGTTAAGTTTTCATAGTTAAGAGATTGGAACTCAATATAGCACCGCAAAGAGGACCTCTGGCTTGCAGGCTTCATGCGGTTTAAATTTTCTCAGTTACTGCCTGGTGGAGAGGAAGAATTCATCCATATTGTTTCCTCATCTGTGAAGATAGTCCCTACTTTTGTGGCTTAAGTGAGTTTTACGACAGCAGCAGTTCTCAAGCTTTGTTTTCTCAGAACCCCTTCACACTCTTAAAAACCATTGAGAACCCAGTGAGTTTGGTTTATGCAGGTCATATCTACCAATATTTATGGTATTAGAAGTCAAAATTGAGAAAATCTAATTCATTTAAAGTTCCTATCAAATTCATTGCATGTTAACATTAATGACACATTTTTATGAAAATGACTATCTTTTCCAAAACAAAAAAATTAGTGGCAAGAGTACCGTTGTTTTTCATTTTTGCAACTCACTTTAATGTCTGCTGAGTAGAAGATGGATGGGTTTTCATGCTCGCTTCTGTATTCTGTCTGTTGCTGTAAGGTTTTTTGTTTTTTTGTTTTTTGTTTTTTGGTTAAAGTAGATATAGAAAATCTTTCACAGATATATAATTTGGAAAAGGAAAGAGTATTTTAATTGCCCTTTCACATAATTGTGGAAATTCTTTTTAGATACTATACCAAAACTTGACACGTGGTAGTTTCTGTGGTAGTTCCTTAAAGGCTAGTTGCAATGTGGAATCTGAAACCATATCAACAAACATTATGATCTGTTGGTCTGTGTTGAACTTTGAATGAAACTTTTACCCATGTGTAAACATCATACATTGATCATTTGGAAAATATTGTTCAATGAATTATACAGAACTTCCAAATATTGACACGTTTCATTATACAGTATAAAAAATCACAATCATTAATATCAGTACTGATCTCATTAGAAAATTCAAATATTAGGACGTTGTCAAGCTAATGATAGTAGATACAAGTCTTACAAAATTTTAAGTTTTGCTTGAAAACTCAACTATATCATTAGTAAAAATTACTGTCAGTAGTTTTCCTTGAAAGGATAAACACACTTCACTGCTTTTTGAGAAACTGTGTGCCAGATATACAAGTCTGAGAAACAATAGTTTGTCCGCTAGTCATTCTTTCAAGTAAAAATGGTGCTTCATGAATCAAGTGGCTGGTTCATCTTGCAACTCAGACAACTGCACATGTGTTTTTCCTTGAGACAAATGTCAAAATCCAGTGTGCAAAGGGAGTGCTTTTCATGAACTTCCTGTTTGATCATGTAGAATATTAGAAAGATGTGGATAAATTTGAGATGTAGTCAAATTAAAACTTTCCATTGCTGCAAATTTTAGGTCATTTCTCGATGAAGCTGGCTTTTTAAAAAAATTATTTATTTATTTATATTTATTTTTGGCTGCGTTGGGTCTTTGTTGCGCATGCAGGCTTTCTCTAGTTGCGGTGAGTGCTACTCTTTGTTGCGGAGCGCGGGCTTCTAATTGCGGTGGCTTCTCTTGTTGCGGAGCATGGGCTCTAGGCATGCGGGCTTCGGTAGTTGTGGCACACGGGCTCAGTTGCTCCGCAGCATGTGGGATCTTCCCGGAGCAGGGCTCGAACCCGTGTCCCCTGCATTGGCAGGCGGATTCTTAGCCACTGTGCCACCAGGGAAGTCCTGAAGCTGGCTTTTTAAATTAAAAAAAATTCTTTTTCACTGTCAGTGTATGGCTGTGAAGAATACTATGACTATTTGTACAGCTTGGTGACATGTCTTGATTTGTAATAAAGTGTCAGATCGTCTATCCATCCTTGCTTTTGCATCATTAAGTCAACACAGTGAAGAAAGCACATGGCATCTGGGTATTATGAAAATTGTTTTGACCTCATGTACCTCTTGAAAAGTTCTTAGGAATCTCCAAGGATCCATGGGCCACAGTTTGAGAATGGTTGCACTATAGTGTGAGGGAATCTCATCAGGCTGCAAGTGTATGATCTGATGTCATTTAGCTTGACTTAGTGTTCAGCCTGCTACCCAAAGTGTTGAAAGTTGATCCACATCAAACTCATCTGCAACAGAATCTCTGTGGTTGGGACTGAGGAAACTGAATTGTTCTCAAGGGCCTCAAACACAGTGATGTTTGGGAGCATTATTTTGCTTTTATAAAGCCACTCTTTCCAAAACCATGGCATAGTCCCAATGGTCAAATACAAAATGATTTTAGGCAACTCTTTCTTAATTTTAATAGTTATATTAAAGTCTATTACCTTATTTTAGCAAAATGTAAGATGCCATCGATTGTAAGATAACCTATTTTGTGTCCCACTAATAAAGGAAAACACCCTGCTAATTACAGTACTCCTTTCATTGATTATAAGATGCATCCCAAGTTTAGAGATAATATTTTGTGAAAATGTGAAGAAAGTTAGAATAAAGTAGAATAATATGTTCTAACGACTTAGAGACAGTGAAATATCTGTTTATAGTAGTGATATAAAGCAGTGTTTCTCAAACTTTGGTGGGCCTAGGAATCCAGCTGGGAATCTTGTTGAAATAGATATTCTGATTCAGCAGATGTGGAGTAGAGTTTGAGATTTTGAATATCTAAATGTCTCAGCTGATGCTGAGATAGACGGTCCAGACTTTCATAGCAAGCAAATAGGGTAACTGAAAAACACATCTAAGAAGAAAAAGGAATCAAGGTAAATCAAAATATTAAGTGAATTAGCAGTACTGGTCTTAAGTGGGTATTGCAAAATTTGTGATAGTAGTATAAGAATGAAGTCTGAAGTTGGGGAAAGACTACAGTGACTCATGGTCAAACTATACCTTTAGGTCTCTTAGAAAAACAAGACTTTCCGTCTGGGATTCAAGTCACTGCGTGTGTTGAGGTGAAGATTTTTCTTCTTCCACCCACAGCTCTAACCATGACTCAGAATCCAGTATCTCCTACTTTTACTGCCTAGATGATGCATGAGTTGTATCAGCGATATTCTTGCAAATGTGTTGTCCAGACTACTCAAATGCCTTCAGGATGACTTTTTTCCCTTTTGAAAATTTTGGAAAATCATTTGGGGTAGTTTCTGCAGGCCAAAGATACTTCTTGCTTTAAACTGAAATCTGGCTCTCTGTGACTTCAGGATGTTTGATCCTCCTTTCGGCTCTTGGTAACAACAGAAAGAGTTCAAACCTTCTCCCCAGAAGACAACTTTTCACCCACTTGATGGCTGCTCTGGGTTCTCCTTGGCTTTTTTTTTTTTTTTTTTTTTTTAATGTGGAGCATTTTTCAAGTCTTTATTGAATTTGTTACAGTATTGCTTCTGTTTTATGTTTTGGTTTTTTGGCTGCAAGGCATGTAGGATCTTAGCTCCCAGACCAGGGATTGAGCCTGGAAGGCGAAGTCTTAACCACTGTACCTCCAGGGAAGTCCCTCAGCTTCTTCTTTTCCAGGCTAAGTAGCCCCAGTGCTGTCTTCATCTGTTTCTTCCGTGATGTGCTTCTGCATCTCCTTTACCATCACAGTGAGCTCACTCCTGTTAATCTCTTAAGTGTGACATCCAGACCACATGTTGTCCTCCATCAGCATGTGCCCTCACCTCTCCTGACCTAGGTGTCATGCCCTCTGGCAGCCTCCTCACACCGATGGCTCACCACTCACTGTCAAGCAAAGCCCCTCAACGCACGCTGTGTGCGTCCGGTTGCTAAGTCAGATCTTGTCCCCATATTTATACAACTGTACTCTGGGACCGAGGGCTAAAACCATGTATTCTTGGCTGATAAAACTTTCCCTTGTTAGGTCTCATCCAACTCTCTTGGCATGACTCATCGTGTCCCTGGAAACTCTACCCCCAGAAAGTCCTCTAATTATCTGCTTCTTGATTTTGAGAGCTTGACCTGCTTCCAGCCCTACACAGCTGTGTCCCTCCAACCATCCCCTCTGTTCCTGTCTTTAGGGGTCTTCCAATGGGGATGGCCATCCCAGTCTCCCTGACCTCCAGCACCACCTTCTGAGTGCTCCCCAACACCTCTTACTGCTGTCAGTGCACTATGACACTGCTCTCAACTTTCAGCCCTCTCCTGGGAACTTCTCAGCTACTGCATCTTGTCAGCAATGGTGTGGTCATGACTTAATTATACTTTGGTTTCCTTGGTCCTAATTCATCTAGAATTACTTCCAATAAACACAAATCTTGAGGTGGGGGAGTAATTTTTTTTTATTACTACAGTGGACATAGGTTTGAATCCATTTCTCCTTATTCTCTCAGCATCATTTGTGAGTAAAGACACAGCTGAGGGGATTCACGGGTGTGGCCTCTGCTCAAAAAACAGCAAAGTTAGACTTGTGTGAAGACTGAATCTTGAGCCTACGAATATCATGTTTGGGGCCAACCTAAGTATATTGACCTGGAGCTTGTGTGTCAAAGTTCTGCAGTGTGTTTTATTCCTGTTAGTGTGATGAGCAAATTTGGGAAGCCCTGCTTCCTTAGCTGCATATTTTGTAATCTGCCTTTAGAGATACTTAAGTAATGGATTTTAATTTCATCAGTTTCAGATTCCTATGAGTGTGGCAAGAATGAGAATGTGTAAAACACTGTTTGCTAATTTCAATTATTGTATTCCCAATCAAGATGAAAGTGACTCTTACCTTCTTGGTTTCCAAAGCAATGGTTAGTGTCCTTCAGGAATGAAGTGGCTTCTGAGAGTGATTCCAGAAATCAAAACTATACAAAACAAAGAACAAATGAACTATGAAGAGTTTAAATAAATCTAGAAATTGTACTTTTCTAAGTTTAGCTACATTTAAATAGTACACAGTGGATGGTGTGGGATGGAAATATATTTTCCATTTTTCCCTTCGGTTAAGTCATCATTCTTTAAATAATTGGGTAATTACAGCACTGATTAACAATTTTTTTGAGTATCTTCTGTGTGTGCAAAGTACCATGTCAGCTCCTTAAGGGGGTATAAAAAAGGATAAAGACAGGCTCTACCCTAAAGGAATGCAAAATTTAGGAACAGTTAAGAGAAATGCTCAAATAAATCTTTGAACAAGGAAGAATAATACAAATTCTGTAAGCGTCTAAATGAAGTGTTATGGGGACTTAGAGAGATGATGCTTCCGGCTGAGGGTAGGGGGCCGTGAGGGGTCAAAAAAGAAAGGAGGGAGGGAGGGGAATGATCCGGATTGTAACTTGGATGCTTTTAGACCAGAAGTTGAATTCTTTGGCAATGAGAGAAAAGTTGTGAATTATGGGCAAGACTTCTTTAAGAGGTCTAGGAAGGGCACTCTCTTAAATATCCTATATTCTCTTGGAGAAGATGAAGGTAGGGTAGCTGATAACTTATTTGGGACTAAGGAATCTCAGTCCAGAAGTTTATAACCTACATGAAGATCTCAGGATACCATAAGAGTCTGAATAATTTTCAATATCAAATTTAACTTAAACTTCCCATTTACCACACAGTACTTTTATGGAACCTGGGGAACATGTCGTGAAATACCATTTAGGCAGGAAGAGACATTTCAACACTTGCTTTCCTACTTTGGTCGCGTACTCTTGGTCTCTTCCTTTTATGAGTCTCTAATAATCTCCAGCTATATCCTAAAATTCTCACAACTTACTCAGGAAAAGATTAAATGATTAAGTATCATATTCTGAATCCTTGGTTCAAACGAAATCACACTTGGAGGCAGAACCTCGGTTTTCTAATGCCAGCTCTGTAAAGTAGCTGTTGTAATTTCCTTGAGCTTTGGTTTCCTTCTGTAAATGAGACAGATGGACCAGAAAATCCCCAAGATTTCTCTTAACCCTGTGAATGTATGACAGAAGGTATTCTGGTGAAGATGGTGGCCAGAAATCAAAGCATCGCAAGCTCCTAAAGCTATAGAATCCCTCTGAGGGATGCTCCTGCAGTGTCAGACATGACCCAGCCCAAAGTCCACAAGGCATGCCATGCATGAGCAGTCTGGAAACTGGTCATTAATAAGCAAACTAGGATGCATTCTGAGATGGATAAAATGCATGGGAGAATTTCTTCCCGCAATCATCTCCCAGAAATCCTGACACAAGAAAAAAATTTACATAACCAACCACAAAAATTTCAAATACTACTTCAAGGCAATCACAGAAGAGATATCACAAATTAGCATGTTTATTTGTTAACTGCAATTATAATACTGACCTAAACAATTAGAGGGGTAAGTACGTATTATATTCGTTTTATATCCTGCAGGTTAGTTTTTTTTTTTTTTTGGTGTCATAATTGCTTATATTCTTGTCTTTTTACTCTTTGTAGAAGCTTCTTGAAAGGCCTCGCCATCTTGTCTCCCATATTGCCCGTAACACAGCTCCTTACGCTTAGTAGGCCCTCAGCAAAGGCAGCTGTGTTGCCTTCTCTCCTCTCCAGGTAACCTGATCAGGTATAATCACAGCTACATGGAGCAAAAAAGCGGGCACTTGTGAGCACTTACCTTGCGATGTTGTGGTCGAAGCAGTTTCGAAACTGTGGCCCCCCCCAGCTCCCTTTATACTCCCAAATGCGCAAGCCCAGCACTCTAACGTGGCTGTATTGGGGGATCACCATTTACTCCTTAGATGTAAATGCATCGTAGCCCTGATCTTTCACTCTTGTTAAGTTACTTGGATAAATGACCAGCGGAGGCTGTATAATGCCAAGTCAGCTGCGTAGGGATTTTGACGTTGGACACAGATCTTTGAGACTTAGAGAGTCCTAGAGGCTGAGCAGAACTGGGGCAGAGTGTGCTAAGAAGGTCAGTGAAGGGCAGAGCCACAGGGTGAATTGTCAAGCGATGGATGATCAATAGCATGGATACTAAGTACGTCTCCTTTACCCAGCATCGTAAACATGAGGTGGTGTGCGCCTCTTCTCAGAAATCTCCGGAAAACGTAAGATTGGCCATTTAACACATCCATTCTTTTTTTTAAAACGTTATTTTTTAATTGAAGTATATTTGATTTACAATGTTGTGTTAGTTTCAGGTGTACAGCAAAGAGATTCATGTATGTATATACACACACACACACACACACACACACACACACACACACACACATATATATCTATATATTCTTTTTCAGATTCATTTCCCTTATAGGTTATTACAAAATACTGAGTATATAGTTCCCTGTGCTATACAGTAGGTCCTTGTTGTTTTTCTATTTTATATATAGTAGTGTGTATGTGTTAATCCCAAACTCCTAATTTATCCCCCACCTCCCTTTCCCCTTAGGTAACCATAAATTTGTTTTCTATATCTGTAGGTCTACTTCTGTTTTGTAAATAAGTTCATTTCTATCATTTTTTTTTTTTAGATTCCACATATAAGCGATATCGTATATTTGTCTTTGTCTGGCTTACTTCACTTAGTGTGATAATCTCTAGGTTCATCTAACCCATCTATTCTTATCCATTAATTTATTTTGTTAAAAAATCCATTATAGATGGAAAACTTTCTAAAATGTATTATATATTATCTTGATTTATTTAATCTAGTATCTTGAATAGACTTCAACTTTTCCTTGATCACTCAGGGGCCTGGGAGGTGATGTAATAAAATTGTCAGGGATATTATAGTTTCTTCGCGGATTTTACCCTGCACTAATTGTTCCTAGGTTGCAATGAATTTTTGTGTCACCTTTCTAGTTTTTATATCTACACCTTCACGGCAAGGTACTCAGCTGTATTCTGTCTGTGGTTAGTGTGTTTGCCTCTGTGAGCCCAATCTTCCTTTTTCTAATCTGCTATAGAATGGGAAACAGATGAGCAAGCTAAAGGAAAAAACAAACAAACAAAAGGAGTCATAAGTTCCATGGGAAGTTCTAGAAGTTCTAATGGAAATACATGGTCTTTGTGACAACTCTTATGGTTGCTCGGGGTTGTTTTTTGGCTGAAACATAAGTAATATTTGAGTATGTAGGAATTACCATACATTTTAGAAGTTAGAGCCATTTACAGCAATACAGCCTGACTTGTTTATGTTGTATATGATCAATGTGTACTGAATTATACTCAATATTTTGTAATAACCTATAATGGAATATAATCTGAAAACAATATAACTGAGTCACTTTTCCGTACACCTGAAACTAACACAATATTGTAAATCAACTATACTTCAATTAAAAAGAAAAAAGATTCTCTAGTCTTCCAGTGGGTACTCTCATATAGGTGAGGCATTTCCAAGGACAGTTTGCATTAGTCAAAATGAAATTGTGGACAAAGGAGAAACAGATAGGAATAGGACTTCCACGTAGCATTTTCCAAAATAGATTTGACAGAATGCTGATTCTGAGAGAAACTGTGAAATAAAAGGTGCCGTGGCTAAATGAGTTCAGGAAATGTGGCCAACTCTATTCCCTGTTGCTGGAGATTCACCATAAATACTAGCATGTTAAGGGGCCTGAGAAGCCTTTCAGTAAAAAAATATGAAGAATTTTTTGTACCTGGTGATCTGATGTTGGAACACCATCTTACTCCCTGCTTGAGAAAACAAGAGGAGAAGGCTGAAGGCTGCAATCCACAGAGAACTTGTCTCATTCTTAGTACCATTTGGCCCAGAAGAAAGCAACAGAAAGTGATCAGGCATAAACACAGCTGCTTTTATCCAAGGGACAGTCTTTGGTATGTAACAGATGCTCAGTAGATTTTGTTCCTGTGTATAAATGAATAAGGACGATTCATGGGGAATCTGTGTTGAAAGAGGGCTGAAGTGATAAGGCAGAAAAGAATGGAATCAGACTCAGTCTCACTTAATAGTAATAGTTTATATTTATTAAGAACTCACTACGTGCCAGGCTTTATCCATATTGGCTCACTTAAGCATCATAATAGTGTTGTGGGGTAGGTGCTAACATCATTCCCATTTTATGGCTGAAGAAATTTGGGCCACTGAGAGTTTAAATAAACTGCCTAAGGCCACACAACTAGTAAGTGGCAGAAATGGGATTCAAATCCTCTCTGGCTCTAGAGCCAATGCCTATAACCTTTCACTTTTGCAAGCCCATCACTTTTGAGTGCTGGCAATGGGGAAAGGAGATATGAAATAGGGACATTGCTCCAAAGGAGGAGATAATGGACATGGGAAGAGAGTACATAGACACGAAAAGATAAATTACTTTTCGAAGGTTAAGTGCCAAGATGAGTGAGATGCACAGTGGACTAGATGTATGGACAAGGTATTTAAAACCCGTAAGGTATGTTGTTTATGTAAAATATTCTCAGAATTGTTATTAATGATAATGATACTGCTTTGGAGGAGAGAAGAGATCTGAAGGGGATGGTGACTGTGGAGATAATAATAATAATAAAAAATAATAATAATAATGCTTTTTGTAGTTCTTTCCAGTTTACATAGCACTTTTGTATATTTTATTATGTTTATTTTTCTCTGCAAGCCTTAGGGGGTTATACTGTTTATATTCTTATTATTCCCATTGTCCATATGGGGAACTGAGGCCTAAGGGAGTTAAGTGATTGACCAAAAGGCCCCACAGCTAGTAGGCAATGGAGCCAGAATTGGAATCCCAGGTTGCTGATTCCAAAGCCTCGCCTTTTCCTCTATCCTCTACTCTCTCTTAAAGGAGGCAGATTTTAAGAGTACAGGAAGGAGGTTCCAGGCTTAGGGAACGTAGGGATTGTGGTTAGAAACAAGACTTCCCAGGGTGTGTTTCAGGAAGGTGGAATGGGCAAGCCTGGATGGAAGGGTTGGGGGTAACACGGAGGTGAGGCTGGAGAAGTGGGCTGGGCTTGTCTGTGATGGGCTCCCAATGCCCATGGAAGGAGTCAGGACATTATTCTGAGATCATTGGGGAACCTTTCAAGGCTTTAAGCAGAAAAGTGAACGTGTGTGTGTGTGTGTGTAGACACACACATATATCTGAAGATTAGTATAGAACTGATGGTGGGATATAATGGAGAGCGAGAACCTGAGGTCCTAGAACCACTTAGCAACTATTTAGAAAATCTTGGTGTACAACTTGCCAAGATGATTATACAGGCTCTGATATGATTTATGGGAGTAGGTGGGCAGTTAGAATTAACCCCTGGATGACCCTATAAATTCAGATCTGTGTTAAAATTCTCCATAGCACCAGAGGGCTGGCTTTCCCAGTGATTGTCCCCTGGTATCTCCGGGTCCATCCCGTAGGTTCAAGAAGAGTATTGTGTGGGCTTGAAATTGTCTGCCTCACTGTCCCGTTTAGGCCTGGCAAAAAGAGAACCCCAGGAGGTGAAAGGAATATGTTTCTCTCATTTAAGACCTCTCTGAGCTCTACACTTATTATTATTATTTTTAACATTTATTTATTTATTTAGGCTGCTCCAGGTCTTAGTTGCGGCATGTGAGATCTTCGTTGTGGCATGCACGTGGGATCTAGTTCCCCGACCAGGGATCGAACCCGGGCCCCCTGCATTGGGAACGTGGAGTGTTACCCACTGGACCACTGGGAAGTCCTCTAGACTTATTTTTCGAGGCCCTATCCCACATTAATATATTACAATCCTCTCAACATAATATTAAACATGCAAGTAATATCTATTTGCATTGAATATAAAAATAATCATGGTGTAAAATGAAGAGGGCCTTGATTAAGCAGTACAGAAATGAGATGTAAAAGGAAAGAGAAAACCCAAGGGATACCCTGAAGGCAGGATCCACAAGACTTTGATGATGCCGAGTTTGAGGAGGAAAAAGGAATCAGAGGATCCTACCTTTCATCCAGCCCTCACTGCAGCCTAGAAATCTAGGGGCATGATACCTGCCCAGGAGAAATAGTGAAGGGGGGGAAATAGGAATTTCGATTTTGGACAGATTGAGATTGAGATGATGGTGATATCCAGCTAAGTAGGTAGAGATAAGGATTCAAAGTTTACATACAGGAGACATTAAGACTGAAGATGTAGGTCTGTGAGTATGAGGGTGTCACCTGTATGCAGTTGACAGTTGAACTTATTAAGGAAGCTGGGTTCTCAGAGAAAGGCTGCATGTTGAGGAGGTGAGAGGCGGAAATGAAGACAAAAAGAGTGGGAAAAAAAAAGGTTATTCTTCAGGTAAACAAATACCTGAGTGAGATCTTGCTGGAGTCAAAAGAGCCACGTGGATCCATATTTTACTTCTGTCATTTACTGCCATAAATGACAAGTCCCATCACCTCTCTTCGCAGCTGTGATGTTTTCTCCTTCCGCTGCAAAATCAGAAACATAATTCTGTTTCTGCCCAAGTCATGAGGATAGTGTGGGGATCAAATGAGATACTGTCAAGATGTGGCTGTCTCCGCAGGCAGTCTCTTTCCAGCCAGTGCCAAACAGTATGCTTCAATCTGTATCAACCTTGACACAGACCTTGGCAAATAATCCTCTAGCACAAAAAACATAGGTGAGCAATGCAGGCTTTACTGAAGATTTTGTAGAGCAGACTAGAAGAGGATTATATTACATCCCCTAAAGTATTAGTTTCCATCAGCAATGACTTCCACGAAGTCCATTTTCCGTCACACTGATGCAGGTGGTGGATTTCCTTTCTTCCCCTGAGGTGTCTGCCCGACCCCTACGGGTACTCAGTTGTTCCTCTGTTACATGGGGCCGTTTAGCTCTGCCATTGACCTGCATGCCTACTCCTCTGGTTACTCAACAAAATAAAAGTCCTCAAGTAAAGAACACCAGTTTTATCCTTAGCAAGTTTGGTGATCACCTATTTTTACTCACATATTCCCTTTGGGAGCTTCATCTTTATCCCACCACTATGCCCTGTAGTCCCCAGCTCACACCCCACACCATCATTCCATCTCTCCCAACCCTGAGAGGAGTTCTGCCAATGAGGGTTTTCTCCAGTCTTGTTACAAAATCATTTTGTCAACTCTAAAGTGATGGGAACTTCATTATTAGTGTCAGAAGAAGTCAAGGGAGGTGGTATCTTCGAGAGGGTGGTATTTTCAAGAGAGAGGATATAGTAAAAAGCTCTACAGAGAAGATGGAGAAAAGGAGGACCATGAAAAGGGCATTGGGTCAGTGAGAGAGGTGATCCTGACATTAATGTCAGCAGGATGGTGGGGGTGGAAGCTTTGAAGGCAAGGATTAAGGAGTGAGCAGGTGTTAAGGAGGAGGAAAAAGTTTTCCTGATTTCCCTGGGAGCAAATCTCTCCACCAATCACTATATAAGGCACATTCAGAGGAAATGCAGATTTGGATGGAGAAAGCAGCAGCAGGGCCAAATAGAGAGGCCCAGGAAACAAGTGTAATCAAGTTCATTCCGCAGAGGGCTACTTGAGAAGAAAGGGCAGTTAATTGTGCTGCTAGGAGGATCATCCCTTACCCGTTACAACTATCTAAGAGCTATGTAACAGATGAAATTTCCAAAAGCAGCAAGAAGTTCCCCAGCCAGAAACAGAAATTTCTGGGCAAAAGTCACAGGACAGGTATATTAGTGAATGATACAAATTTATATTTAATCGCCTAATTAAAAATATTGAGTGAGAATATTAGATCCAGAACTAGAGGGGAACCTTGAACATTACCTAATCTAACCCTGATGTTACAGAATCAGAAACTGAGGTTCTGGACAGGTTACCTAATTAATGCTAATTAATTAGACAGACCCCCTTCCCATTCTACTCTCAGATCCAAGAGCGCTAGTTCAGAACTCTTTCAAGTGCAATACATAAACTTCCATACTGCTGGCATTTCTACACTACAATTTTGCAAAGCAAGAAGTTGATGGGGGATTGTCCAGAGAAATATTTAAACTGATTTTCCTTCAATCAATGAGGACATAGATTTATCAGTTTTACAGGTTGGAAAACTGAGGCTTGGCAAGATTAAGTGACTAGTCATACAGCTAGTAAGTGGCAGAATGGGAGCTAGAACAAGTCTGGTTTGAATCCAAGTCCAGTTTGTGTTTTCACTACAAGACAGCTGTTTCTGGCTTTGCAAGATCCTGTTAAGACACTAACGCTCTCAGAATTATACATGCTTCTCAGAATTACACGCAAACGAGGCATCCTTCTCTGAAAATATCATGGAGAGAGTGTGTGCATGGCCTGGGAACATTGTGTTCAGAGAAGAACTTCTACCAGTTAGGTCTGTCCAGTAAACTGGAGACTTTCTTATCTGGCCTCATAATCTTGACTGATGCCTGTGAGACTTAGGGTCCATGTCATTTGCCCTTTTTTGTCTAGTAGTTGTATTTTTTTTGTTGGTTTCTTCAGTGCTTAAAGCCTCATTAGAACTAAGAAACGCGTGATCAATTACTTTTAATTTCAACTGTTGGGGTATGAAACAACATAGCCTAAAAAAAAAAAAAAAAAAGATTTTATGCCCTTGGCTAGGCATAGCCCAAATGCATATTTACATTTTTAAGAGCTGCATGATAATGTAGTGACTAAGAGTGGACTTTGAGAGTCAGAATACTGAGGTTCAAATCCTGACTTCACTATTTAAACTATTTGAATTTGCGCAACTTATTCTACTTTTCTGAGCCTCAGTTTCTTCATCTGTAAAATGGGGATAATAACAATACCTAACTCATGGGGTTCTTGTGACAACTGAGTTAATAAATGCATGATAGGCTACTTTTTGAAAGTGACATGGAGTGGGTGAGGCCATGTCAACAGCAGAGCCTGAGACTTAGAAGCCAGGAACTTTCTCTAGAGAATGTACCAACCATTGCCTGTGCCAGAGGGCTCTGGAAGCCAGGACAGCATCTTCTATGTTGTTCTTTCATCTCTTTTTTGTTGCTGTTTGGTAAGGCCCATCAGCTGACCACAGCCTCACTACTGTCCATCCAGCCCTCCCATTCTACCCACTACATATAGCCAATTTCCTCTCCAGATGGCCCAGAACACTCCTAAGTCACCGCCACCCCCCACCCCCCACCCCCTCATTCCACACACTCACAACAATAAAACAAGACGAGGAAGATGGAGCCTAGATACCTCAAAGCAGGGTGACCAACCTTCCTAATTTGCTTGGAATTGAAGAGATTCCTGAGACTTCAGTTTTAAAATCAGGACAATCCTGGGCAAACCCAGATAAATTTATCACCCTACCCAAAAGGTGGTTGGGGGTATGATGGCAAAATCCTCAAACTTGACCAAGATGGGGCTAGATGGAACCAGCTTGAGATCTCTCACAAAACCAGGATGGTGATGAAATTCACATATGGAATTGCTAATTTTGAAGCTGTAATGCACAGAGCCGGTAACAGGGAGCATGCACGTATTCAATTGTTTATTCATCAAACATTCATTGAGGGCTTACTACATGCTGGGAAGATTTTAAGCACTAGGGAACAGAACAGGCAAAGTCTCTGCCCTCATGGAAACTCTATTCTAGTGTGTGTGTATGTGGGGACAGACAACAAACAAACAGATATCAAATGTCAATTAGTGATAAATTCTCTGAAGGAAAGGAAAATTAGGATAAGGAAACAGTGGCTGTGTGGGTTTGAAATGGATCAGTCAGGATAAGTTTCTCTAAAGAGATGATATTTGAGCACTTAGAGGAAGAGCAAGCCAGGAGAATATCAACGGGGCACAGTATTCCAGGCAGAGGAAACAAATGCAAAGGCTCTGGGAGGGGAACTTGCCTGCACAGGAACAGAATAAAGGCCAGTAGGGCAGGGATGAACGGAGCCAGGGATACAGTAGCAAGGAATGACGTGGCAGAAGCGGCTAGGGGCCAGATGCTTAGAGCCTTGCAAACTAAGGTAAGGATTTAGGGTTTTAAATGCCAGCTGTTATTATAAAGGTAACGCTATTCTTCCATATACTCTGCTGAGCGTTGGCTCTGTTATTTGCTGTTTTTCTACTCAGCTTTGCTTTACTCTGTCAAACAAAACGTTTAGCTGCTCTTCATTTAGCAAATGGCTTATAAAGACACCATTCCAGGCATTGGGGATTAGAAGTTGGTTCTCTCAAACAGCTTACCATCTAGTTCGGGGAGGGTGGGTGGATCACAGTATTGAAAACACGTGAAAAAATCAGCAGCCGTGGACTTCCAAGGAAACAGCCGGTAACTACCGAGAAGAAAGGCGGTTTCAATTTCCCAGAGAGGTGAGGAGTTGCTTCCGGTGCGCCCCGGGGCATCATGGGAGGGGTGCGCCACCGGGGAAGGAAAGGCTGGAAGTGATTCCGCCGGGGTTGGGACCAGCCTGGAGACGGTGAGGGGCCCTGGCCGGTGAGTGTACGTTTGGAGTTCGTGAGAGAGCCAGGCGTTTCTCTTCAGCTCCGCGATTCCAGAGCTTAACTGTGCGTGTGGTGGGAGGGTGTGAAGCCGGAAGTGGCGAGGGAATTCGAACCCCCGGCTCTTGACGTGACTGGGCCGCAAGGAAATTTCTGAAAAGTCTCAAGTCGCCAAATTCCATTTGAAGTTTTTCAGTACGTTTGTAGGCGTTTTATTACATTGCATATACATGTACTTATGTAATATATAGGGCTAAATCCATTTTTGGGTACTAAAAACTGTGGATATCAATAGAATTATTTTTCAGAATATACCGGAAAAAAATATGATTCTGTTGCTCCAAAGATACCACCCTTCCCAAACATCCTCTTAACAACATTTTTCATACTTTGAGGGCTCCCCCTGTGTTGTACCTCAGTTTCCCCGAGAGAGAGCCATAAGCCGTTGTTTCTGTGAGGAGCTGAGAAAATAGCCCGCCCCCTTGGGAAGGTCAGGCTACTATAATATAAGAAAAGCCCTGTTTTGGGTGTGTTCCCCAAGGGGAATGTTTTTCTCCTTCATCAGCGAAGAGGCTTTCTTTTTCTCTCGTGGGCTCCGGAAGCAGCATCTTGGTGGTGCTTGGAGCCAGGAGGGAGGAATCAGGCTGGTAAATTCCATCCTTAAGGAAGTAAGGTTCTTTGCATCTGCCCACAGCTGATTCTTCAGCTTCCCACTTAGGAAAATGGGACCGACTAAGTCCGCAGTGAAGGTGCCTGGGGCCACTGGTGTCAATGTAACATGTGCCCAAACCTCTGTCACAGCCAGGAGGCAGAATTTAAGTTTGCTCACCGACAGCTGCTGTGTTAGCCCTGGAATGGTAATGCTTACGGAAAACTTGGCTGAAAGGCAACAGCTTTCAGTAGTTGTGCTAATGGTCTCGTCCATCAAATGACCCTCTCCTCTGCACCTTTCTCTTGTCAGTTATACCCATGTCTTTGATGAGAATTGGATATGAAGTCCTCTTAAGAAGCACGTTCCTTTTATTTATTGTATTTAAAAAATAGGAGCCTTTAAAAAAATTCCCAAAGTGAGGTACACATTGTAGAAAGATTGAAAAACATAATCAAACATACTGAAGGAAAAATTTAAATCACTCCTAAGATTTTAGCATAGAAGTAATCTCTACCGGAATTTGGATTAAGTCCTTTTACACTTTTTTTTATGTTTGTAAACACATACACAGTTGTTTTTTTTTTTTTTAAACACGTGCTTTAAACAAATACATAGTTAGGGTATCAGCCTGTAAGCATGGTTTTGTATTCTGCCTTTGCAACTTAACAGATTATGGGAAATTTTACCATGATATTAACTCTTCTTCTACATCATGATTTTTAATAGTTACATATCGTTCCATCCTATGACTGTACTCAGTTTTCTATTTTGGGGCACTTAGGGTGAACTAAATTTTTTTTCTTTTAAATACTCCTGTAAACATATGTGTGCATATGTTTATGCATATCTTGACGATATTTATAGAATAGACTTTCTGGGCAAAGGGTATGACTGTTTTAAGGTTTGCAGTAGTACAATGCCTGTTATTACAGTCTCCACAGTAGTGATGTGGCATAAGAAAACAATAAGTATTCTCTAATGATCGTTACGGAGCCCAAGCTCATATTGCTTGCCGCACAACAGGTCAACAAATCGAGAGACGAGTGGTTGGGGCAAGGAATAGTGACTTTATTCGGAAAGCCAGCAGACCGAGAAGATGGTGGGCTAGGGTCCTCAGGTAAGATGGGCTAGAACCATCTTCCCCGAGGTAGAATTCAGGCTTTTTTTATACTAAAAGGGGAGAGAGTGTTGTTCCCTGTTGCAAACTTGGTGTCGGAATCCTTTGTTCTTGTAGCTGTCCACTTAGGTCAGGTCATGGTGTTCCTGTAAACCTTCAACAAGACAAACGTTATTCTCTGTTCTGCAACTTTTTCTCTCTCTATGAATGGAAAAATGTTACACCTGTAAAGGCCAGAGCCTTGAGAATTGGCTATCCTGTATATTTCAGGCTATAGGCAACATTAAGTTGTAGCAAAAACAAAGTACAAAGGTTAAAGTAAAAGAAACAGATCTGATATGGTGTCAGTTTTGTTATTCCCTAGTACATGAGCATACTGATTATCAGGTGTCGTAAATATGCAATAGTCAGTGCAACATGACTGCAAAATAAAATGGCAAATACTGCAAAATTTTCAGAATTTAATGAAGTTGATGAAAGTGGTATTAGAAACCTGCTTGAATTTTGCAAAGCCACTGGCCAGGGTGATGCAGCAGCACTGAACTAGTTAATAATTATAAAACTCTGAACATGGACAAAGATGATCCAATAAGTGCTTCAAGGGAGTGACTTTAGGATCAAAGGATTAGGAAGACCCTTAAAATATCAATGAAGACATCATACAGTTTTTGCAAAAAAGGACATTCTTTATGATTGCATTGCAAAAGTTAAACATAAAGGGTGCCACATCATACAAGATTGTGAGAAGGATGTTCCTTTCCTCCCAACTCCAACATTGATTCATTCTTTGTTCTAAGAATTAACAGAGATGCAGTTATAATGTAAATCTTGTGAAGTATAAGAGAAAATAAATTTATTTCAGTAGTTCTGGCTTGATTTTTATGATAAAATCCCAATCAGACTTTTTCCCCACAATTTACTGTGTAATTTTGGACTTCATTTTAATTAATTTAGATTCACCTTAAGTGGTTGTTTTCTGAGGTACATGATTGTTGATGTAGAAAATCCCAAAGAATTTACCCCCAAACTCAGAACTATGAAGTGAGTTCAGTAGGGTTTCAGGATATAACATAAACATACAAAAATCAGTTGTATTTCTTTAGGCTGTATGCTAGCAGTGAACATGTGGACACCAAAATTAGAAATACAGGGACTTCCCTGGTGGCGCAGTGGTTAAAAATCTGCCTGCCAATGCAGGGGACACAGGTTTGATCCCTGGTCCGGGAAGATCCCACATGCCATGGAGCAACTCAGGTCGTGCACCACAACAACTGAGCCTATGCTCTAGAGCCCGAGAGCCACAAGTACTGAAGCCCGTGTGCCTAGAGCCCGTGTTCCACAACAAGAGAAGCCACTGCAGTGAAAAGCCTGCGCATCGCAATGAAGAGTAGCCCCCGCTCGCTGCAACTAGAGAAAGCCTGCGTGCAGCAACAAAGGACCAATGCAGCCAAACAAACAAACAAACAAACAAAAAATACAATACAATATACAATTACTTAAAAACAAAAAGAAAGAAAAAGAAGAATTTAGGTGTAAATCTAACAAAACATGTACAGGACTTGTATGCTGGAAACTGTAAAACAAGGAAGACAGAAATTGAAGAGGATCTGAATAAATGGAAAAACATACTTTATTCACGAATTGGAAGAATCAACATAGTAAGTAAGCTGATTTTCCCCAAACTGGTAAATAGATTTAATGTAATTCCTATCAAAAATTATAACTCTGGCTTTAAAGTTGGACATACAGTATCCTAATTATTATTTTCCCAAAGCACTATAATTGTAGTATTTCCCCCAATAAAAATTTTAACAGTTTTATGGGGATATAATTGATGTATAACGAACTGTACATATTTAAAGAGTCTCGACATATGTAGACACTGTGACACCATCATCTGAATCAAGATAATGAACATGTCCATCACCCGCAAAGTTTCCTCCTGGTCCTTTGTAATACATCCTACTGTCCTTCTGTGCCTCCCATAAATCCTGCCTCTCTGTCCCTAGGCAACCACTAGTCAGCTTTCAGTCACTATAGATTCATTTTTTTCCCCTACAATTTTATATAAATGGAATAATAGAGTCTACAGTTTTTTGGTCTGGCTACTTTCCATCAGCATTATTATTTTGAGATCCATCCATGTTTTTGTGTGTGTTAATAGTTTATTTTCATCATTTTTTTTTAAACAATTTATTTATTATTTTATTTATTTATTGTTTCTGGCTGCGTTGGGTCTTCGTTGCCGCGGGCGGGCTTTTCTCTGGTTGCGGCGAGCGGAGGCTACTCTTCGTTGCGGTGTGCGGGCTTCTCATTGCGGTGGCTTCTCTTGTTGTGGAGCACGGGCTCTAGGTGCGTGGGCTTCAGTAGTTGTGGCTCTCGGGCTCTAGAGCACAGGCTCAGTAGTTGTGGTGCATGGACTTAGTTGCTCCACGGCATGTGGGATCTTCCTGGACCAGGGCTCGAACCCGTGTCCCCTACATTGGCAGGCGGATTCTTAACCACTGTGCCACCAGGGAAGCCCAATAGTTTATTTTTATCATTTTGTAGTATTACATTATATGGATTTACCACAATGTGTTTATCCATTCACCTGTTAATGGCCATTTGGGTGGTTTTCAGTTTGGGGCTATTACAGATAAATATGCTGTGAATATTTGTGTGGACATACGTTTTCATTTCTCTTGAGTAAATACCTAGAAGTGGAACGACTGGAACAAATGGGTAATTTCCTAACTTTTTAAGAGGCTGCCAAACTATTTTCCAAAATGGTTATGCTGTTTTACATGACCACTAGCCGGTGTGAGAGGTCCAGTACCTCCACCTCTTGGCCAACACTTGGACTTTTAGTCATTGTAATAGGTGTGTTGTGATATCTCATTATGTTTTAATTATTAGTCCCCTAATGATTCATGATGAGCATTTTTCATGTGCTCTGTGTATATCTTCTTTGGTGAAATGTTTGTTTAAATCTTTTGGCTCTTTAAAAATTGGGTGATTTGTTTTCTTTTTAGTGAAGATATAGATTTCTGTATGTATTCTGGACACAAGTCCTTTATCAGGGGTATACTTTGCAAATACTTTTTCTCAGTCAGTGGCTTGTCCTTTCATTCTGTTTAACAGTGTTTTTCAAAGTGCAGAAACTGAATTTTGATGAAATCCAGTTTATCAATTTTTTCTCTCATGGCTTGTGCTTTTGGTGTTGGCATCTAAGAAATCTTTGTGTAAACCAAGGTCACAAAGATTTACTCTTACGTTTACTTCTAGAAGTTTTTGTGATTCTACTTTTGGTTTCCTCTTTGATCCAAACTTTAATTTAGGAGAGTATTTTGAATTTTTTTGTTTTAAACTGTTATTAATTTTAGACATTTTTGCGATTGAGGCCTGTGCAGTTTATACTGTAAAGGAGTGAGGCTGATAGGGGTTGGGAGGCAAGGGAGTGTGGATGGTAGAAGGTGGAAGTGGGACAGGAGTGCATAAAGTACAATTTTTGTCTAGATTGCATTTTTGTTCTACTGCTTCCTCTCTTTCTAGATACCAAACTCCTCATGTTTATACTGCACTAAATCTTTCTTGTTTTATTCTTCCTCTTTTCATAAGTCCTCTCTCTCTCTCTCTCTCACCCACTCATCCATCCAATGTGTCAGAAAACCCTATGTGCGCTACCTTCACAGTACATCTAGAATCCATCTGCTTCTCGTCATCTCCCAGTGCCTATCTCTCTGGTCTAAGCCACTGTCATTTTTTATCTTTTATTTTGCAGTAGGCTCCTAACTGGTCTCACAGTTTCTACCTCTGCCTCCTTCACTGTATTCTCAATGCAGCAGAGTGATTCTTTTTTTTTTTTTTTTTAAGACTTATTTATTTATTCATTTTGGCTGTGTTGGGTCTTCTTTGCTGCGCACGGGCTTTCTCTAGTTGCAGCGAGAGGGGGCTACTCTCCCTTGCGGTGCAGAGGCTTCTCATTGCGGTGGCTTCTCTTGTTGCGGAGCACGGGCTCTAGGTGTGAGGGCTTCAGTAGTTGCAGCATGCGGGCTCAGTAGTTGTGGCTTGCGGGCTCTAGAGCACAGGCTTAGTAGTTGTGGTGCATGGGCTTAGTTGCTCCGTGGCATGTGGGATCTTCCAGGACCAGGGCTCGAACCAGTGTCCCCTGCATTGGCAGGCAGATTCTCAACCACTGCGCCACCAGGGAAGTCCCCAGAGTGATTCTTTTAAAATGTGTGTTAATATCACTCCTCTGCTCAAAACACTCCAAAGATTTCCCATCTCACTCTGAGTGAAGAAAAAAGTCCTCAGGTGGCCCTGAAGCCCTACATGATCCCTGGGGCCCCAGGTTCCTCTCTTATGCTGTAACTATCTTGCTCATTCTCCTCTAGCCCTGCTGGCCTCCTTCCTGTCCCTGGGACATGCCAAACTGCCCCTGCCTCAGGGACTTTGCATTTTCTTTTGTTCCCTCTGCCTGGAATACTCTTGCTTCCTTCAGGTCTCAGCTCAAATGTGTTTTTCTTAGAGAGGCCTTGCTTGACTCCTCTCCACAAAGTACTAACTGCCTCCCTCTTACTTTTTTTATTTCTCATGAGCACTTACCTGACACATTACACAGCTTCTTATTTTTTTTGTAGATCTTTTAACAAAAATTTTATGTTGGAGTGTAGTTGATTAACAATGATGTGTTAGTTACAGGCGTACAGCAGAGTGATTCATTTATACCCATACAAGTATCCATTCTTTTTCAGATTCTTTTCCCGTTTAGGTTATTACAGAATACTGAGCCGAGTTCCCTGTGCTATACAGTAGGTTCTTGTTGATTATCTAGTTTAAATATAGTAGACACAGCTTCTTATTTGTTGACTGCCTTTCTTTCCTTGCAGAATATAAGTTCCCAGAGGGAGGGAACTATGCTTTGTTCACTGCTATTCCCATAGTACTGAGAGCAGTGCCCGGCGCATAGTAGATGCTCAGTAACCACCTGTGGAGTGGGTGCATGAGTGTGTCCTGTCTGAAGGGGTAACCTCAGTGAGTGGTTTCCTTAGTAATTTGTAACAGTCTAGAGAGATTTAATAAAATTAAGTCCAGTAAAAGGTAATTGTGTGTGTGTGTGGTGGAGCTGGAGATGGGAACGGGGTGGTGAGGGAGGTACAGATATTGAATGTTCCACAAAGCCATATATAATGTTAGAATAATAATAGCTAGGTGAGAACTGTGTTTGAGAGTAAATAATTTTGGAAGTAAATGAGTCTGGTTCAGTTTATCAGTTCACTGTAGTTTTTATTTATTCAACATGAAGAGAAAAACATCACAAAGCAAGTGACCCAAAATAGCACATTTTGTGCATTTCTTCAGCCCCTTGGCAGCATCAGGCAGATGTGTTCTCTCTGCACTGACTTGTGTGTGAATCTCCCGGCTCTTCACCCGCAGCTTGTTGACCTGGGACTCGGCAATGTCAGCCCGTTCCTCGGCCTCCTCCAGCTTGTGCTGGAGCTTGCGGAATTTGGCAAGATTAGCATTGGATTGTTCCTCCTAAGAATAAAGATGTGAGAGTTAGACTTGGTGGTTCTCATTGCACTTGTCACAAACAGGATTATTTCCTCAACTCAGATATTTCCTTCTAACGGTTTGTCATATCTGATTTCAAATCCAGACAGAACTTGTAACTTCAGTTACATTTTTTACTCTAAAGAATGAAAGAAGAAGTAGTTTTGAAATGGAAGAGACGAGCTCATTATGTCAAACCCATGTATACGTGAAGTCTATTTACGATGTATGGACTGAGTGGAAAGGAGGAAGAGACCCATGTGCGCTCGCTCACAGAGGTTAGACAGTAAATGTAAGGTCAAATTCTAACTTCGGGAAAATCCCAGTTGAAATGTTTTTGCCATATATTTTGACTCTGGTATACAGAGACGCTGCGGGTCGGGGGATGGGGATAGGAAGAAAGTATGCCCTTTGTTGGTTGCACTTACTACCATTCGTGCCTCTCCCTTTCGTGTTCCCTTTTCTTACCTCTTACCCACTACATTGTGTCTGGAAGAGTGGGGAACAACCAGGAAAAGTGAAGCTGGAGAATCTTCCAACACATCCTAATTTGCTACAGCGAATGTGCAGGGATAAGTCCCTGCTGATGACAGTGGTAGTGAGGGAAGGAGTCAGCTGGGGTAAAAGATTTCTGTTTGGCTTTTGGGAACAATTGATTTTGTGCATTTCTAGAGGGAGAGGAATATTTATCATGGTGTTAGATTTTCTGCTGGATATTCTTTGCAGCTATCAAGTAAGGTGGGTTATTTGGAATTTTCTTTTTTCCCCCCAACCCCTACAAATTGCTTAATAATAAAAATATCTCGTCCTGTGGTCTTATTCTATAATTAGGATTTGGGGGTAAATTCATATTTATATCCTCTCTCTTAAAATAAGAATGACATATTCTTACTTGGTCTCTTTCTTTCTCATTAACACATTCTCTTAATATACTTTCTACCCCCAACGAAGTTTCCTTCTTCCCTCAAGGGCTTAAAGATACTTACAGCCTCCTCAGCTTGTCTCTTGTATGATTTCACCTTTGCCTGTAATTTATCTACCAGGTCTTGCAGCCTGAGAACATTCTTGCGGTCTTCCTCAGTCTGGAAGTTTGAAAAAAATGGTCTGCATTGAATCCAACAAAATCAACCCACTACAGGTGGTGAAGTAAATCACTTTGATATGATGGCAGGTGGGCCTGGGGTAAATGTGGTCAACTCTGAGGCTTCCTTCATAGTATTAACAGTAGCCACTCTTGTTAAATGTCCACTGTGTGCAGGCACTATATTGGAGAGTTATACATGTCTCTAATCCTTACCTCTCTACTCTGGTGAGTAGATGTTTTTATTCTATTTTACAGGTGATGAATTAAGGTTGAGAGTGTTAGGTAACCTATCCGAGTTTAAAAAGTAAGAGGCCAAACTAGGACTAATACCAGTTTATCTGTCTTTGAAACCTGTATTCTTTCCTCACTTACACGATTTTCTAAAGGCCTTCCTGATTTTCCTAGCTTAGGAAAGGGTCTGTGATAGGTGATTGTGTCATTTGCCCCTTATGTATATCAAGTTAACATGTAGCTATTTGTGAGTACCACATAGTCACCAGGTTTTCAATTTCCCTTTGTGCAGGAAGTCTGGATATTCTAGAAAGCTCTTCCCCTTACCTGGTAGGTGAGTTCCTTTACTCTTCTCTCGTGTTTCCGCAAACCTTTAACAGCCTCAGCATTACGTTTCTGCTCACTTTCAACCTACCTCTCCTTCAAGCTCACGTACCTACAATCAAGAAAGATACTTATATAGTCAGTTTTGGGGGATGTTAATTAACTCAGGACCTACTGACGATATTGGGTGGCTGTCCCCAGCCACAGGATAAGGATGGGAGTCAACATACAAGAAGAGAGAAGGATGGGGGAGTGCCGTTTTCACTTCCCGGATTCAGAGAGATTGAGAGACCCACCCTGGCCTCCAGCTTCTGGATGTGCTTCTTGCTGCCCTTCAGGGCCAGCTGCTCAGCCTCGTCCAGGAGGTGCTGCAGGTCCTTCACCGTCTGCTCCAGGTTCTTCTTCATCCGCTCCAGGTGGGCGCTGGTGTCCTGCTCCTTCTTCAGCTCCTCTGCCATCATGGCCGCCTAATTAGTAAATAAACCAGTATAATAAACCTGGTAATGGCAGGTAACACACAGTGTCGTTAAACAAATGCTCATTTGCTCACGTCAGTGATGGCCTTCTCGGCCTTCTCTTCCGCATTGCGCGATTCTTGAATTACTTCTTCCACTTCACTCTGGAGTTGCGAAACATCATTTTCCAATTTTTTCTTGGTGTTGATCAGGCTGGTGTTCTGTTAAAAGGAGTGGAAATTTACAAGACCTGCAGTTTGCACACTTGGGATTTTACAAATGTCTTACTCGTTGCTTATGCAGGGGACTAATGGCAACATTTCACTGAACTTTAAATATTTGTTCAGTGCAAAATGTTAATCATTTGCAAGGTTGGTTACCCCGCCCCGCCACTGCCCCAATGTCCATCTGATTTATGCATAAGGACATGGAGGTTCAAGAATGTCTATATTAGTTAATTGCTCTTTCAATTATATGTCAACGAGACATCGCTAGTGTTCTGTCCTTAAAAGGTTGGAAATATTAGAAAAGAGTCGATTCTTTTTGTGAGAGCCTGGCACTGAGAGTTTCTCAGTTAGAAGGAATCTATTCTCTGTTAGCTTGAATGGTTTGCTCCCTTGGGGAATACTGAATTACTCTTACGAAACATTTTCTTAAAATTTCAACCCAGTGGTTCTCTAAGGGAAGCAATATCACCTCAGTGGGTATTTGGAAATGTATGGGGGTGGATATTTGTGGTTGTCAGAATAACTAGGGCGTGCTACTGCATTTAACGCCCGGGCTGGTCAGCGATGCTGAGTGTCCTGCAAGGCACAGGGACTGTGAACATAGCAGTGCTGAACGCTGAAGCGCTCCTGATGGGAAACGCTACGCGGAACATTTTCAGATTTTGGAGTCAACAGATATCTTTATTCAAGTTTATTCCACACCATGGTTTTCAAAATAATCTAGTCAAATCTTTTTAAGTAAAAAAAGGAATACCCCTGCCCCGTTTTGGTAGAAAATCTTAAAAAGAACACACAGCAAAAAATCATCTATAATCGCATCACTTCTAGGTAATTGCAATTAATATTTTAAAGCATCTCCCCCATCCTTTTAAATATACACATATTTATAAAAATAGCGTACTTCCATATTATAATTCTGATTCGTCACTTTACAGTACACCAGCATTTGTTTGATGTGAGGGTCCCACCTGGGTGTGCAGGAGCTGGACGCGCTCGCTGGTGCCCAGGAGCTCCTGCTCTGCCATCTTCCTGCTCCACTCCGTCTGCTCCAGGGTGTCCGGCAGCTCCTCGATCTCGGCCTGCAGCAGGTTGGCTCTGCGCTCCACGATCGCCAGCTGCTCCTTCAGGTCCTCTTGGCCCCGGAGAGCATCATCCACGTGGAGCTGGGTATCCTGTTAAGTTAATAAAAAGGCTTAGACACTCTGAAGAGGATGTGAACATCCCAGGAGATGAACTGGAAGAATGGGTTGGTGCCAGGAACGGGAAATGACAGGCCTGTCATTTGAAGGAGCATGAAAATGGGGATGTCACCTGCTTAGGTGAGAGAGGATTATCAGGAGACTGATTCTTGTTGTGTTTTATGCCATCAACTTGTTATTTTTCATGTGTGAGTCACCAGTATCTATAATTTATGGAGCATTTTCCATATGCTGTACCCAGCACTTGACATCTGTCTTCTCGCTTCATCCTCACAAGTAACCCTATGAGGTGGGTAGTTTCATTCTTAATTAGTAGAAGAAACAGAGGTTCTGAGAGGTTATAATAACTTGCCTAAAATCAGGCAGCTAGTAAGTGACAAAACTAAGACTCGACCTCAGGCCTATTGGTGCCAAAGTCTTTTAATTTCTCTCATATCATAGCTTATCTCTGGGCTTCTGTTTGTTCTTTTATAGAACGTTTCTTTAAAAATAATATATTCGGACTTCCCTGGTGGTGCGGTGGTTAAGAATCTGCCTACCAATGCAGGACACATGGGTTCGAGCCCTGGTCCGGGAAGATCCCACATGCCACGGAGCAACTAAGCCCGTGTGCCACAACTACTGAGCCTGCGCTCTAGAGCCCATGCTCCGCGACAAGAGAAGCCACCGCAATGAGAAGCCCACACACTGCAAGGAAGAGTAGACCCTGCTCGACGCAACTAGAGAAAGCCTGCGTGCAGCAACAAAGACCCAATGCAGCCAAAAATAAATAAATATATATTCTATGTGTATTTATTTTTAGCTACCTCCATACTATGAACTGTATAATTTGTTAAAAGAAAAAAAAAAAGGATGGTGTAACAAGAAGGTGTTGTGATGCATGGGAGACGGGTCACTTCCCTGACTTGTCTGGGCTGTTAATGTGGACCCATCTACCTTCAGGATCCCTTGGGTGTTCCTGTAGTTCCTCAAGCTCTCTGCTGCCAAGCGGTTGGCGTGGTTCAGCTGGATTTCCATTTCATTCAGATCTCCTTCCATCTTCTTCTTGACTCTCAGGGCATCATTCCTGCTCCTGATCTCAGCACCCAGTGTGCTCTGCATGGTCTCCACGACTCTAATGTGGTTCCTCTTCAGCTGGTCAATTTCCTCATCTTTTTCAGCAATTTTCTTATCAACTTCAGACTTGACTTGGTTCAACTCCAGCTGGATACGCAGGATCTTTCCCTCTTCATGTTCAAGAGGTGCCTTAACAAAACAGTGATCAATTAATTAATAATCAATTAATAATGGAAAATGAATATTTGGAGGGTATTCCCTTGTGAGCCAAACTCTTACTAATATCAGTTTGTCTAATATTACAAAGTATAATAAAACAGCTCTAGGACCCTACTAGGTAAATCATCCTTTAATTTATTCAGTCATAGACTTTATTGGGCAACTCTGTAATAAGGGTGCTTTGTAAAGTATAAAGTGCTATACAAATATTATTCATATGAGTAGTAACAAAAATTATATGATTAAACTTATGTGTAGTAAACAGGAATTCTCTCCCGTTCTATAAATTAAAACGTTCATGTGATTCCTGTTGTAGAAATTCTCAGTTTTAAAACATATCCATATTTTTGATTACAAAATATGTGTCCATTGTGGAATGTGGGGTAATTTATAAAAACAAAACCTTCCTATTTTGCCTCCACTTAGAGGCACAATTTTAATGTGGTATATTTTTTTCTAGTTTTTTTCCTATTTATATATATTTATACATGATAAAGTTCTATTGTATATGCAAATGTGTGTCTTGCTTTAAAAATTATCCTCTACCATAAATATTTCCCCATATTAACTACATTTAATGGCTGTAGAAAATTGCATCATATGGATGTTCTATAGTTTGCTTTACCTTGTTTTTGGATTGGACATCTTGTGTGTAAGCTTTGCCTACATTTAGGATAATTTTCTTGGGATAGATTCTTAGAAATAGAACTGATAGGTCATATTATTACATTTTTAAGACTTTTGATAACTATTGCCAAATTGCCCTTCATAAAGGTTATATGAGTTCAGATTCTCACCTGCTCTGTAATAATGGATCCATCTCATAGTACCATTGCCCAATGAAAACAGTGGTGTTTCCACCAATGTTTATCTTTGATTTTCCCCCCACAACATCAATATGCATACCTCTGCTTCCTCTAAGGCAGCCTGAATTTCACATTTCTCTTGTTCCACTTGCTTCTTTATTTTCTCCAGTGCATGGATTTGCTTCCCTCCCTCAGCAATCTGCCCAGTGAGGTCCGAAATCTCCTCTGTGGGTGAACAGAAGGGAGAAGTGGTCAGACTGATATAACATGGAAAGGTCTTTCCAGGGCCATATAGGGTAGGGAAGTTCAAGAGCACTCATGCTGCAAGTTCTTATGTTCTCTCTTTAGCATTTCAAGTTGTTCCAGGGATTCCTCGTAGGCATTCTTGACCTTGAACAGCTCAGTACTGAGAGACCGGGACTCCCTCTGGGAGGCCTCAAGTTCAGCCTGGGTTTCCTCATACTTCTGTTTCCATTCTGATAGGACCTGAAAAGCGGTAAACTGTCAGCTAATGGAAGGAGAAAGGGAGACTAAGTAAAACATCGGTGGAGTTTGAGCAGGTTGGGCCACCTTGTCAAAGTTCCTTTGCTTCTTATCGAGAGCCGCGCAGGCAGCATTAGACCGCTCCACATTAAGCATGAGGTCCTCCGCCTCATTCTGGAGCCGCTGCTTGGTCTTCTCAAGGGAAGCGCATTTGGCGTTCACGGCTTCTACGTGTTCCTCGGCTTCCTGCAGACGCTGGGCCAGCTTCTTCCTGAAAAGTTAGCCAGGCAGTTAAGGAGAGAGGTCAGGAACAGGGGCAAGTGCTAAACTCCTCAGCCCCCTTTCATAGTCCTTTTTCTACAATGTCAAGTAGCATGGTTTTCAAAACTGTGGTAGCCAGAACTGCTTTCCAGATGGATTAAACTGTGAAAAAGTCCAAAGTGGTGAACAACTGGACTCAAGTCCTTTTTGTTTTTGAATTGTTAGAGGCCATTGTTGGAGCTGACATTGTATGTATCTTACAGCATATGATTTCAGGATTTTCAGGGCTTCTGATTGAGTATGGTATGGAGAATGATTAGCCAGGGCAGTTCTATTGATTGATTTATATCTCATCTCATTCCAAAAAGGATTTGAGACTAACTAGATATTTTATTGGTCACAGATATACTGGGCATATTCTTTTGCTTTCTCAGACTTTACATTTTATTTTATATACTTTTCTTCCTAGAGAAAAATAGCCAGTTTCTTCTAATAATATATATTTGGTCAGTCTCACCTGAGAGAGGAATGGATAAATAAATCAGGATAATTCATGTAGTCGAAGCAAAGGCAGGGTTTTTCTTTTTATTCCTTCTGAATTGTCTATATTCTTGCTTTACTCCCAATTGTGTGCCAACTATACATGCCTAAGGTACACAAAAACCTTTAGCCGTAATGCTCTAGAAGATCTACCTGAAGGTCTCCTTTGGTCTGTACCCAGACTAAGACTTTACTTTATTCAGACTAACCCTGAACATTATGCACAGTTCAGATGGCCTCCAACATGAGTTTTAAGAGATCTGTCTTTGTACTACAATACTTAAGAAGGTGGTCTCTGGAATCAGAATGTCTGGTTCTAATCCCAGCTGTACTATTTATTAATCATATGCTCTTGTGTTAGTTGGTTAACCTCTCACAGTCTCAATTTCCTCATCTGTAAAACAGGGATACGAATAATAATGCAATGTAATGTTGCTATGAAAACGAAATGAGTTAATAATAGGATAGTATTTGACACAGTATGCACTTAGGGTAGCTTCTGCTTTTGTTATGTTATCATCATCATCACAGCTGTTTCTGGGAGTTGCTGAGTTGGGCAGCTGGGAAACCATGTCATGTCCCTCCTCTAGAGTTCACAGTACACACTTGGCCTCCTCCAGCTCCTCTGTGTGCTGGATGGCATCCGTCTCGTATTTGGTTCTCCACTGGGCCACCTCGCTGTTGGCCTTGGACAGCACCCTCTGCAGCTCGGCCTTGGCTTCCTGCTCCTCCTCATACTGTCCCCGCAGCAGGTCACAGTCGTGGCGGGAGGACTGCAGGGCGTGGGCCAGGGCGTTCTTGGCCTGTGGAAGTATGAGTTCAGTGACTTAAATTCATTTCTTCAGTGATATTTAATTTATACACTTAAAGGAGAACCTAACTGAATATGTTTAGATTTGATCAGTCGAGAATACTTTTGGTAAAACTTACTTTAGTTTCTTCCTCTAGCTGACATTTCAGCTCCTCAATCTGCTGCGTAGATGCTTGTTTGGTTCTTGAAAGCTGAGAGACCAAAGCATCTTTCTCATCCAATTGTCGGGAATATTCACCTAAGAATTACCGAAGTAAAGGAATTTGTTCATGGCATAAACAAACAAGGCTAAAGTTTGTATATATAATTATATGTATATGACAAATATATACTTTATCTAATTATAAATATTGTTACAGAATTGGCTAGATTAAAAAGCAGCATTGCTATTGTAGTGTAACAAATAAACTAGTCTGCTGATTCTTTCTTGCTTTTTTTTATTTCTTCTAACCCGCTCAGCAAATTCCTATAGTTGATTACTCCCCTCTAATATGGGAGTATTGCTGTTAATTCAGAACCCCCGGGATTGCTTTTGTCTAGTACATAATTGCGGGACTGAGGGAAACCTCTACCTGCTTCCGTCTGCAGGCGTGCTCTCTGAGCCGTCAGGTCATTGATCAGCCGCTGCTGCTCTTCCTCCTTTGTCTTAAGTTCACTCACTTGATCTTCTAGAGTGCGGCACATCTTTTCAAGGTTTCCCTACAGCACATGTACCCGTGAAAGATGAGACATTGAATACAGTGAAAAAAAAAAAAAAGTTACCACTGGATTCTTAAAATATTTTTAGAGTGAATAAATTTATGTCAAGTGTGAGTAGAAACTTCTGGCACCAACTCTATGGAACATGCTAGGATTCAAGTATGACGGGTGCATAATCTCCCTAAAGTGCTCATTGTTGGAACTCATTCATTTATCCCAGTGATACTTGACACTGATACTTAAAGTAGATTTGGAAATAATCTTAACAAATTATATCCAGTATTTTAAAAAAATGAAATAAAATGGAATAGATTAGAATACAAAATTTTAGATCAGTGCTATAAACTGCCTACAAACAGTGTTTAATGCCAGAGAACAATGAGGGTTCTTACAGGTTATTAACTATGCTCATTTAAAGACAGTATTGGGTACCTTGGCTTTGGAAATGGTCTCTGAATTACTGCTAAGGTCGTCAGTCTCCATCTTCAGCTCACTCTTCTCCTTCTCCAGCTTCTGCTTGACCCTCTGCAGGTTGTCAATCTGCTCCCCCAGCTCGGCCACACTGTCCGCGTGCTTCTTCCTCAGCGCGGCCGCCGTGGCCTCGTGCTGCAGGGCGGCCTCCTCCAGGTCCCTGCGCATTTTCTGGAGCTCGGCCTCCCGCTTCTTCTTCATCTCAGTCTGGGCCGAAGTGGCCCCTCCGGCCTCTTCCAGCCGCTCGCTGATCTCCTCCAGCTCCCGGGAGAGGTCCGAGCGCTGCTTCTCTGCTTTGGCGCGGGAGGCCCGCTCCGCCTCGATCTCCTCCTCCAGCTCCTCGATGCGGGCCTGGCAGTGACACAGCACATTAACATGAACTCATTTCAATTTCAGTTTTTTTGGGTGCAGAAATAAATGGAGGTGAGATGACTCACCTGCAACTCTTTGATTTTCTTCTGTAGTTGAATTTCTACTGCCTGCTCATCTTCAATTTTGCTTAGCAGATTGCTGATTTCAAATTCTTTCCTTTAGACAGAAGAACAAGGTGTATTAGTACCCATACGAATTGAAAGATGATGTTGCATAGAATCTTTTTTCTGGAGTTCCTACTTTTTAAGTTTCTCATCAAGTTGCTGTTTGTCATTTTCTATATCTACTATGGATTCTTGGGCCAATTTTAGGTCACCCTCCACTTTCCTCTTGGCTCTTTCTAGATCCGTTCGAAGTTCCTTTTCTTGTTCTAGAGACCCTTCAAGCTAATGAGAAAATAAACTTTGTTAAAAATTGAAAGTATATTAAAAAAAACTTTCAAATGGGTATTAAAAACACACATCATCCACTTGCTGCTCTAGCTTGGCTTTAGCTTTGTTCAGGGTGTTCACTTTGTCCTCTTCTGCCTGCAGGTCATCCAGGGTCCGCTGATGGGCCTCCTGGAGGGCCTTCTTCTCCTTGGTCAGCTTAGCTATGACTTCGTCCAGGCCTGCCATCTCTTCTGTGAGGTTTTTCACCTAGAAAGGTTAAGGAAGAGATTATCTCTGCTCTAAAGCAGCTTAGTTAGATGGCAGAGTCTCTATATGCTGTATACAAATATATTTCATACCTTGTTCTCTGTGGCATGTTTCTCCTTCTCAACCTTGGCCAGTGTCAGCTCAAGGTCATCTATGTCTTTCTTCAGTTCTGAACATTCGTCCTCCAATTTCCTCTTCTTGGCCATCAGCTCAGCATTGATCTATCTCTTCCTCATCCTCAGCTCTCTCAGTCACTTCCTTGATCTTTGCCACCAGCTGGATTTTGTTTTTAATCAGTTGCTCACACCTCTCCTCTGCATCAGCCAAGGCATCAGCTTCCTGTGGAGAGATTTGCTGAGCTGTTTAGAGAATTGTTACTTATTTTGAACTTGTTCTTTGCACAAAGTTGTAGTGTTTACTGAATGCTAATGAATTTTTCAGTATGAATATAAATTAATTGAACATCATTCCATTGTCTGGAGAAATGTAGCTAATTAGATATGGCACTATAGATTTAGAAGCAAATTAGGCTGAAAAATGACTGGATTGAAGCAATTGACTATTTTAAAAAGTATTGTGTAGAAGAGTGGAAGGACCAAAGGAAGCCTGGGTTCTTGTCCCAAATTTGCCTCCATATGTATGACCTTGTGCAAATTGATTTACTCCTCTTACCCTCAATTATCTCATGTAATTAAGAGGATTGGAATAAATGATTGCTAAGAGCATTTCAACTATAATATTCAAAGAATTTTGACTTAGTCAAATTGGTTAGTTTTGGTTTTGATCATTCCCTACTTGCCTCAAACAACTAGTTGCTACATTGAATTTTAAAAAGGAAAACTACGTAAGATTATGCCTATAAATACATTTCCATGAAGCATTTTTCATGTACTCAAAACCTCCCTGATAGACCATAACAGTGCTGTATAATTGTCCAAGGTTTCCATTTCCATTTTAAGAATTACCTATTAGTCTCAAAATGAATATTAGACTATATAAGAACTTGTAATTTTGAGAAACTACATAACTCAATGAGGTTTTTATAAATGATTAAAGGACTCATAAAAATCAGTTCAGCCACGACCTTATTACTCTGGGCTGGGGAATTTCTTTAACTTCTCAGTGTTTGTTTATATCTTAAGTTTTTAAAATGCTTAAACTTTTGATAATGAGGCCTTCCAGGGTTCCTTTGCTTTTATTTTTTTATTTTTATTTTTTTAATTTTTATTTATTTTTATGGCTGTGTTGGGTCTTCGTTTCTGTGCGAGGGCTTTCTCTAGTTGCGGCAAGCGGGGGCCACTCTTCATCGCGGTGCACGGGCCTCTCACTATCGCGGCCTCTCTTGTTGCGGAGCACAGGCTCCAGACGCGCAGGCTCAGTAATTGTGGCTCACGGGCCCAGTTGCTCCGCGGCATGTGGGATCTTCCCAGACCCCGGGCTCGAACCCGTGTCCCCTGCATTGGCAGGCGGATTCTCAACCACTGCGCCACCAGGGAAGCCCCGCTTTTATTTTTTTTTTTTTTATTTTTTTTTTTATTTTTTTCGCTTTTATTTTTAATAGTCATACACTCAGTATATATTTACTCACTGACTAATGATAATACCTATGAAAAGAGGTTAAGATGAAGAGGCTGTGATTGGGAAAATGTAACCTTCATATAAGTGAACTTGTCAGAAGGAAAAGTTGAAAGTAGTTTAAACATTTTAAGAAAACTATCCTTTTTTTTTTACAGATTTCTTCATGACATTGTTGGGCTTGTTGGACCAAGAAAATGGGAGGTTGTATTTGGCCAGAGTGCTGATGCCAAGCCTACCCCCACTCTGATTACAACTTCTTCTTTAACCAATAAACAGAGGCCTTGAGAACTCAGGATCAGTATCAAAGGAAGAATCACAGCGGTCACTAGCTCTGTCTTCCACCGTGGTAGTTCAGTTTAAGTAACTGCAAATGAATTTATTGAGCTAAATCCTGGGGGTTGAGGAAAAGAGATACAGAGAGAAATAAGAATAACTGTCTTTTATGAGTTTAAGTACAATCTCATACACTTGTATTCAGGAAACAGGGCTCTTAAGACTGGGATGAAGCAGGCAAGGCAGATGAGTAAAATGACTGAGATTTGGGGGCTTGCCTTTAAACTGCTTCCTTCATGCCTATTAAATTTGTGATACTGTTAAATAAATTCTTCAATCTCCCATTTTCCATTTGCAATTTGGAAGTAGTTGGTGCCTTACTTCTTCACAGGAATATTGAAAGTTAAGTGAAATACTGAAAAAAGCAACTAGAAATTTTCTTTTTCAAGAAAAGGCCATTTGTAAATCCAGAGTGCATGTGAATTCCAGAAAAGCTTCCATGACATGGTGCATTCAGCACACAGAGTACTCACAGATTGAACCTGGAGCTGCAGCTCATTTTTCTCTTTCAAGAGAGTCACCATTTTTTCCTCCAGTTCCTTTCTTTTTGCCTCTGACTTGGCAAGTTCATCTTTGGTTTTCTGGAACTCTTCCTTCATGGTGGCCATCTCCTTCTCTGTCTTCGCACTCTTCAGCAGGGGCTTGATCTTGAAGAAGAGTTTCATCCAGGGCCAGTGCTTGACGTTCATGAAGGCATGTACATTATACTGGATGCAGAAAAGGACTTCTCTGAAATGACCGAAAAGTATCAGTGTAGATTGATCCATTAGAGACAATGTTATTGTTAGTATTATTTTTTTTACATACAAACTCCCCTTTTAATGACCCCCCCCCACATGTAAATGATGTGTCAAATTCTGTATATTTTATATGCAGGACACACATACACACACGCCCTCACACTCAGAGCGGTCCTCAGTATGACCACTTTGCTAATGTGCACAGCTCATACTGAACGATTGTGTGTTCTCAAGTCCCTGTCACATTAGCAAAGAAGCTGACTTTAGAGGAAGAATACTTTGTATATATGAGCAACACGTACCATTTTAAGAACATTTGAGAAATCACAATATTAGTGACTTGGGAGTGGGTGTGGCAGGTGTAAGTTAATTGTGCTGCTTGGCCTTCGGCACACTGACGTGACCTGTGAAAGGGCATGGCTTGCTTTCCTAATTGCCCACCTAAATTGAGCTTATGGTTTATCCTGTTTTCCTTGAAACCTCTCCTCTTATTTTAATTGCTGCCGAATTATCTACTCCATAAACAACTTTTGTTAGTTTCTTCACATAATAGACTGGCTTTTCTCAAGTCCTTTCAAATGCCTACTTCTTACCTGCTCAGTTAGATTGTTAATGTCTGAAGAGCATTTAGCTACAAAATTTGTTTTATTTAAATAACATTTTAAAATAGTAATAAAAGATATTCCTGCACACTGTAGCAATAGACTGGCAAGGTTTACCTGCCTTATAACAATGTGTGTGCCTCTTCAAGCTTGTTAAAATGGAGATTCTATTTCTGTAGGTCCAATTTATAAGAACCATATCTCTGAGAAGGCCGATATCATGACATAAACCATAATGTTGACACATGGAAAAGACTTGGGAACACTTATACCACAGAAGTAAATAAGTACAGATGAGCAAAATGAATGCAAAACGTGTGTGTAAGGACAGGGAATGCAGTAGTGCTGGGTGGATGGGTTGGATGAGGTTAATTAGAGGAAGCGGAAATGGAAGTCTTGAATTGGTAAAGAGATAAATTAGGCTGAGAGGGGAGGGCTTGTACAAACAGGAGAGAAGGAGATAAGCAAATTGTTTAGCCTGGCTGGAAAAGGCTGTGCGGTGGGAGATGATAGATGAGGTAGGGAATAGAGAGTGGCCTTGACAGACACACAGGCAACTTGGATTTGATGTGGGAGACCGTGGGGAACTGCAAACAGATACGGCATGATGAAAATAGTGCTTACTGCAAATGATTCCTGCTGCTGTATGTGAGATGAGTGAAAGGGAGAAACTGAGGGAGGAGAGAAGTTTTGAAGGGAATCCCAGTGTGAGGGGTTAAGCAGAGGCTGATGTGTTGTAAGAGTGAGTTCCAAACTGGGTGAGAAGTGCATGTTAAACACAAAATGAAAGAGTTACTGAGTAAGGAAGACCGATGTAAAGTCTCTAAGAGACCTTACAGTCCTTATCCTCTGCATGGTTACCTCCTTTGCAACATCTTCTGATATTCTACCCTCATTAGGAATCCCCTACAGATGGCTTGAGTTCTTGTTATAATCTGGACCAACTTTTCATCTCTCATTTCTTCCAGAAGACCCAGCAGGCCAGCTTTGAAGAAAACCTGGAGAGAGGGAAAGTTCCAAATCATCCCCAGACTACAGGAGGTACAGCCATGGCAGAGGACTTGGATCAGGTGTAAGTAATAGCCATACCTCTGTATGTCCAAATTTGTACTGGGTGTGATCAATATCAATAGAGGCAAGAAGTTTCTCAGAAGCCTTCTTGCTGTCAATGAACTGTCCATCTGGAATAGCACTTGCATTTAAAGCTCTGTATCTGTTCAGTCGAAGAAAAGAAGAATGATTAGGAAGGTGTGATCATATATGAAAACCGAACGACACCAAAAAAAGTCAGTAAAAAGAGAAAAAGCAAAAGTAGAAAATCCAGCTGTCCTTTTAGGTTCAGGTAGTGAAACAATATGACTTTTCCACAAGCTAATGCATGCTTCCGTCCTATTTTTAAGAAATGCCACCTTCTCTAGCCTGTATTCTGTTCTTGCACCACAAGACTATATTATTTGACTTAATTTCGTAGTATTGATGAAGCAGGATACATAAAAACAATGAACAGAGGACAACAGTGAAAATGATTAATTAGTCACAGCATTCAGTGAAATATGACAGAGGGAGACTGGCCTTTGTTTAAAATCCCCATATAAGATTCGGCTTGGGAACCCCTTCCTGCAGATGCGGATGGCCTCCAGCACACCGTTGCACCTCAGCTGGTGCAGGACAAGATCATGCTCCATGGCGCCTAAAAATAAATCAGAGTACTTACTACTGGGCACTGAATTTTCAAACTT
The DNA here is from genome assembly GCF_965194825.1 of Balaenoptera physalus. Classification (NCBI taxonomy): domain Eukaryota; kingdom Metazoa; phylum Chordata; class Mammalia; order Artiodactyla; family Balaenopteridae; genus Balaenoptera; species Balaenoptera physalus. Next base: position 72,101 of record NW_028125556.1, read on the forward strand.
GTGCCTGTTTGATTATTTCATGCTCTTAGATCTTACCAGGAGTTTGGTTTCGTTGGGAATGATACACCGTACGAAGTGAGGGTGTGTGCTCCTCAGATTGGTCATCAGTTTATTTAAATATTCCTAGAAAACCAGGTAGAAGGGACTTGATGAGAAAGTTCTATTTCAGATTGCCTTTTTTGGTAATTATATGGAACGAACCTAGGCAATTTCTTAACTATATTAGGTAAAAGTCTATGAGGCTTCAGCTGCTCTGTGTTTTAAAGGTCTCAAGAGTTCTAGCCTGCCAAATAACTGAAAGGCTAAAGTGCTGGGAAGAAATGCAGCTCTCCCTGGTATTCATTTATGACACCTAGGATCTATCCTGTAAACAAACTGCAAATTCAGTAGCCTTGACACACAGCAAGTATTCTTGACCGGGAATCAGAAGACAAAAGACTACAGTCTCGCTTTGTCACTAATGAGCTCCTTGACTCTATAAAATCCCTTTTCTCTTTCTGGGCCTCATCTGAAAATAGTTGAGATTACCTCTAAGGCCTCTTTCATCTCTCTCTGCGCTAATATTTTTCACAGTAGTAGTTTACAGTGGTAACCTAGGTTAGCCACTGTCCAATGTTTGCCATTCCTTCCTTGAGTGTATTATTCCCTGGGACCTGTAACCTCTTGTTTTTTGGTTTTTGTTTTTGGAAGAGTCTAAAATCATAAGACTACATGACCTTGTGTGAGTGGATCTTGGGTACCTGAGAATGATCACAGTCTGAAGCATATGGGGGGAGTTATTCCAAAAATAGAGTAACTGATTATGACAGACAGTGGTGTTTTACTCCACCACAGAAAACTAGCAAGTAGCTATTTCTCAGTATTTCTTAGGTATATTCGTTGAGAAGGCAGAGGTGCTTTATTTTTCATATCTCAGTTAACTATTAGGAAATAAAGTGAGTAATGTGAGTTTCTAATCTTGCAATTATGTACAAGGATAAGTTGATGAAACAAGGGCATATTTGGTGAAATAATGCAAATTGGTAGTGAGAAAAAAAGAACAGGGCTGTTTTCTTGTTTAGGTCATACATAGTATCTGCATTTTAGTTTTAAAAAGAACGAGACTTAGCCATAGAAATCCTGACAAAGCAACCATTAGACCAGATGCTCCATATGTTCCCCTTTAGAAGAGCCAGTTTTTAAGCCATCTAAGAGAATCACATTATTTGTAGTAATGTTATTATTACTGTTATTCTTAAGAGAGATTTTTCTATCTTAATCATCAATCTAAATCACTAGGTTTGGCTTTAGATAATTTTCAGCTATTACAAAAAATTAAATCCACCTCAGAGGACAAAGATGTGATTTGGTGGAAGGATGTCCTAAAGGGTGTGTCTCAGGCTCAATTCTCAAAGGGGAACTCAGGAACATTGTCAAAGGGCAACATTAGTGGAATAAAGATACGGCTTTCCACAGGGAGACCTTTGAAGTCCAGCTGTGCTTCCCTAAAAATCGGCCTTATTATATAGCGAGAAAGCTTCGAAGGGCATTTTGGAATTCCTGAATACATTAGATGAGCATAATAAGGAATAAGAGGTAAAACATTCAGCCCTACAAGAGGAGTATTGCTTTGGCTGTACCCTGACAAGAAGGAATATTTGAAGTAATTCCTGTTAACATTCCATTCCCTCTTAATTTATTCTAAATCCTTTATTCTTATCCTAATTATGATAAGTCATAGAAACTGAACAGATTTTTCGAATTAAATTTGTACTTCACCCTGAAAAGGGCTAACACAGTCTGGAAAGAAGAGCCCTTCTTCTTAGCACCTTTCTTTGCGCCGCTGTCTAAGATAAAAAGAAAACCCATCAACGAAAGTAGAGTCCCAGAGGCTGGAATGGTATGTGAACGTTCTGTGGGGAGAGGTTAATTTAGATCAGGGGCACAGAAAGTACCAGCTTCAGCACTAGCATATGTGGAAAAGAGGCTGGCCAGAGTCTTCACTGCAGACGTCTGGTACAGCCCAACCACACTGCCGTTCAGGGGGTCCTTGTTCTTGTCCAGCCAGCCGGCGATGTTGTAATCCACGGTGCCCGCGTAGTGAACCAGCGAGAAGTGTGCCTCGGCCCTGCCCTTGACCACTTTGGGCTTCTGGAAGTTGGCACACTTGCCCAGGTGCTGGTCATACAGCTTGTTCTTGAAGGAGGTGTCTGTGGCCTTGGGGAACATGCACTCCTCTTCCAGGATGGAGAAGATACCCAGTGGCTGAATTCACAAAAGTAGACATTGGTGTCAACCTATCTGGTCTCAAAAGATATAGACATAGTGGCTGTCGTTTGATTGAATTATGAGCACTCCTAATTAAATATATTTATAAAGTAAACCAGGGTCATAGCTCAAAGAGGTCCTTTTGTTATCACTAGAATGACTTTTCCACCATTCTTTCTCACATTCAATCCATAGCATTATTTTCAATTTAAAGAATAGCTGGATATAAACTCCAAATGTCAGCACTGCATAAGTGGGGGCGACTTATTAAAATGTTCTGTGATTATGTGATTACCACATTTTCCCCTGTTTGGTGAATTAATCTATTGTCAGAGTTTCATTTTTCTATGAAAAGGACTTACTGACTTAGAATGATGTTTACTTTATATGCAATAACTTAACGGTATAAATAATGCAAACCTTATTTAAGACATTTTGTGCATTTAATCCCTTAAAGATAGATTATGAAGAAGCATAGCAATTTGACTCTTGACTTCCAAACAGGTTACCTTTGATATAAGCCCTAGCTGTGTGACCTGTGCATTAATTTTGATTTAGAAAATAGTTATTTCTATTGTTGACATCTTGGATCATAGTGGAGATAGATTTAGAACAAATGAGGTAGTTCTTCTAGTGAAGCAGACCATCTCAATAGAGATGCTGCTTTAAACTTGGATCTGAGTCAGTGTTAGAACAGAACTTGTTACGACAAAATGAAGCTAAACACTCTCTGATTCTTCTTACGTAAAAGTTGAAAAGAGAAAGTCATTTCTAAAGTAATTTTCTAACTTGTTCTGATATCAGTCTATTTAAGATTACAGTAATACATTCTGGAGTTGCTTAAGGCACTTGGGAAAGTTATCCTTTCAGTTCGGGTTTCCTTTAGAAGTCAAACAGACCTTCTCGATGAGCTCAATGCAGGCGGCCAGGTCCATCCCGAAGTCGATGAACTCCCACTCGATGCCCTCCTTCTTGTACTCCTCCTGCTCCAGCACGAACATGTGGTGGTTGAAACACTGTTGCAGTTTCTCGTTGGTGAAGTTGATGCACAGCTGCTCCAGGGTGTTGAACTGCACAAAACCAAATTTCCAACATTAAGTGGATTTTTATAGCAGTAGAATTCATTACTGAAAAATCTTTTATTGAAAATATGTGGAATACAATAACGAAATAAAGTTTAAACTGATTGTTGTCTCTTCAGAAATCCCAGGGAAAAAATAATCATTTTTGACATGAACCCTTTTCATGATTTCTGAGCATTATTTAAAGGCACAGCTGTCAATCACACAGCAAGAGTTCTGGTAGAATCTACCTCTTTCCACCTCTGAAGATTGCATGGGCAAAAATGTGCATTAAAAGTATAACCATGATCCTATGAGTTATGGTTCAGATTTAAGGGTGAAAGTAATTCATTACAAAGCCTCACTTCTTTTACCCCCCCCCCCCCCCATTCAAGATAAAGGTCACATTTTCACTTTTGGCGTCACCTTATTAAGGAAAGCTTTTCTTAAGACCTTTAGTTGATGTGCAGAGTGAAATTAATAGGCTAATTGCTCTTCTATTCATATCAAACATTTGGTAAATCCTCATTGTCAGGTCTGTGAAAGTGGGGACCTGATGTAGTATAGAAATTGAAGATCTGATGGAGTCTTTATAATAATTGACACCCTCATTTTATAGATGATAAAGCTGATGCCCCAGAGGGGAAATGGTGTGTGTCAGATGAATCTGGAAGAGGGAAGACTATGAACTGTCACTACGCTTCTACCTCTAGGCCGTTTCTCCTCCATGGGAGGTACCTTGTGTATGGACCAAACGTTACATAGCCAGGTTCCTGTCGTGGCTTTGCCTTATATGGCTGGAGGATCTTTAGCAAGTGTTTTGATTTTCTTGCATCTGTTTCTCCACATGTAATTAGAAGTAATATTAGTTACTCCTTCATGGGTTGTTGTGAAGATTAAATGAGGTAAGATTTTGAAGTGCCTAGTAGAGAAGCCAGAAATACAGGCTTCGTGATAAATGTTAGCTACTATTATTACTTCTGTTATTATCCAGTTACCTCCTAGCTGTTTCGTTCTAGATGCCATGCTGGAGAGAGCAATGTAGACACTACAAGTGTAAATGAATAATAATACTCAGTATATCAAAACCCAAATTGCCTTTCTCCCACTTTTTATTAATATGAAGATAAACTCACATCAAAGATCTCAAAGCCAGCAATGTCCAAGACCCCGATGAAAAACTGCCTGGGCTGCTTGGTGTCCAGCTGCTGGTTGATGCGGGTGACCATCCACAGGAACATCTTCTCATAGATGGCTTTGGCCAGAGCGCCCACTGCATTGTACACCTTCATAGACAGAGTAATGTTTGTTGGCACTATGAAAGGCCTGGGATGTGTGTGATTCATTGAGGTTGTGCGCTTACCTGCTGCACAGTCTGGCCTTTGGTGACGTATTCATTGCCGACCTTGACCCTGGGATAGCAAAGGGCTTTGAGTAGATCAGCAGAGTTCAGACCCTGGAGATAGGCAGCTTTGTCAGCAACTGCAGAGACACAATTCAAGGAATGTTGTTTAACAGCAGATACTTCTTCAAGGTAGTCTTTCCATTTTCCTCCATCCATTTTCGTTATTATATAAATAAAAAGCTTTAAATAATTCTATAGAAGATCAGGTGAGGCTCACTGTATATTAGAGCATGTACTTGCTAATAAATGGTCAGTCAGTTACACTGGCCTTTGGTGATTTGTTGCAAGCAACTCCTGAGAAATTTAACAACAATAAAAATATGTCCAGTGTTTATGGAAATAATTTATGTAACACAAAAGCCAGAGTCCCTGCTCTTAAGACACAGTAGGTGGGGGTGGAAGGTAAGATAAATACACCTTATCTCAATTTAGCTCCTCTCAATTTAACCTCAACGAATTAGTTTCTTTATCTGAAAATGTGAGGATTAAATTTTAGTGCATGATTCCTACAGAGTCCCCTTCAAAAATTTTGTCAGTGACTATGATGTAAATGAGGGAGAGAGAATGTCGAGCCAGGGTGGTCAGGAAAGGCTTAAAGGAGCAGATAACTTTAGCTTCCGTGGTAGATCCTGTAAGTTCCATGTTCTTTCCATACATAGAGTATATGATATTTCTTTCTCAGTTTCTTTTTTATCTTACTTGTTACCTAGATTGTCTGAGGGTTAAATGTAGACAACACACACACACATGTGCACAGATGTCCTCCAACCCCAGCTCTGTGTTTGGGCGAGACCCTGTATCCCTCCACTAGGTTTACCCAGCTGGTGCTGAAATAGACCAATATGCCAAGTTATCCTATATACCTTCTCGCCATTGCTAAGTCAAAGCAAGCTCATGGTTCTGTCTCATTCCCTCTCTAATGATCTGGCCCCAGGTTGTGCTTTTTAGATGTATCCTTGCAAGTGGCTATTAGGGTTCATTTGGGCTGCATAGAAAGATGGAGATATGGAGATGTGAGGAGGGAAAGGGGGTGAGGAAAGCATGCAGTGTGTGTAAATGTGTACCTGCCCCTCAGAAGTCCAGCTACAAAGGAAATGTGAGTTTAGAATAACCTTTTTTTTTTCTTGCTGTATTCTCTAATTTAAACCCAGATGGAGGTTCATTTGGTACCTTCGGTGCCATCTGGCTCCGCTTGCTCCTCACGCTGCTTTTGCTTGAATTTCATGTTTCCATAATGCATCACAGCCCCTGTGAGCTTGTAGATGGACACTTTCTCCTCAGGAGTAAAGCCAGGATGTCAATGGCACTCTGCCAGGAGAAATGACAGGACAAAGTTAGGGCAGAAGAGACTTAACATATTTTGGAGAATTTACTCTATATTCTAAGGTAACCACACTTATAGTGTGGTTGCTATTGTCATTTCCATACATAATGGATTTTTAAAAAGTGAGTGTGTGTCTTACATCAGTGGCCATTAGCTCTTCTTGGTCATCAATGCTAGTGACTGTGATCTCCCCTTGACTGACGAAGGCATAGTCATATGGGTTGGTGGTGATCAGGAGCATTTCTGGATACATAGAATTCAGGGTGTATGTTTTACATTAGAAGTTGTTAACAAAAATATTAACTTTTGTCTGTGAACTTAAATTCATCCTTACCAATCAGATCTGCCTTCTTATTGGAAGTGATCTGATAAAAAATATGGTAGCTTCTTTCTGCCTTTAACTGGAAAGTAACTCTAGACTTTTCTAGAAGATCTGGAAAGAGAGGGAAATAGACATTGAATTAGAAAAAAATATCAATGCTGCTGAGATATTAAATGAACTGCAGTGTCTTTGGCTAAAATTGGGGACATGACGTTCGGCTCCATTGAGATTTCAACGTGATGATGGATCCTGTTGGTACTACATGTAAGAATTCCAAATACGTATGGCAATTACCCAAGGTTCTCACCATCTAAGAGCAGAGAGTGAAGTATGCATGCTCTAGTAAAAATCAACTTTGCATATGGATGACCTGCGACCTCTGTATTATAGTTGATCCTTAATATCCCCTCCTTCCTCAGATCACCTTAGATTCTTTGGTGAGGGACTTACCTTGGAAACACCTACCAAAGCTCAGATTGGGCTTCCTTCGTGGTGCAGTGGTTGAGAATCCGCCTGCCAATGCAGGGGACACGGGTTTGAGCCCTGGTCTGGGAAGATCCCACATGCCGTGGAGCAACTGGGCCCGTGAGCCACAACTACTGAGCCTGCGCGTCTGGAGCCTGTGCTCCGCAACAAGAGAGGCCGCGATAGTGAGAGGCCTGCGCACCACGATGAAGAGTGGCCCCCGCTCGCCGCAACTAGAGAAAGCCCTTGCACAGAAACGAAGGCCCAACACAGCCAAAAATAAATAAATAAATAAATAAATTTATTAAAAAAAAAAAAAGTTCAGATCAAGAGCAAATCACAGAAATGTATTGTAAGCCTATAGGTAACTCATAGGAGTCCATAGATAGTCCTACTGTTTTTCCTGGAGAAAATGTCATAGTTGCTTCTGAGGCAGGAATTGCAGAATGTGTTATAGAGCCATCAGTCTGAGACTGAGGTAAATAGAGCACGCAGCGATTATGGATAAGTTTGGCATTAGCTCACGGGCAACACCGCCAGCAGGCTCAGTGCTCAACAAGTGTTGCAAAATATCCCTGCAAATGACATCACTTGTTTCTCTGTTTGATTTTCAATGGTCCTGTTACTCACATGTTTCAATATCAGCAGAAGCCAGTTTCCCTGTGGTACCGAAGTGGATCCTGATGAATTTACCCTTGCAAGTGAAAAAGATGATGTTATATACAAAACTGTTAGCACACGAGTAACAAGAGGTTGAGTTAATAACTCAGACATGCCTTTTCGGGCATTTAAGACCTGAGAACACCCTTCTGTGACCCAGAGACTCACAAAGCGAGAGGAGTTGTCATTCCTCACAGTCTTGGCGTTGCCAAAAGCCTCCAGCAGGGGGTTGGCACTGATGATTTGATCTTCCAGAGTCCCCTGCAAAGGCAAGAACAGTCCTCACATCTGGGGCTTCCTGCACGCCCTGCCAGTCTTGATTCTGCAATTGTTGCAAAGTACTGGGTCACACATTTCGTGTTCACAGTCTTTCCTGCCCCAGATTCTCCACTGTCAAAGAGAAACCAGAGAAGAGATCAGAACTACAGCTCACATTGTCGACATCCAAGACAATCATCACAAACCAGAGAAGAAGAAAAAAATCACATACGTGATCAGGATGGACTGGTTCTCACGTTCTGTAAAAAAGAAATCAAGACCATCAGTTTTTAAAGATAGTACACATTCAGTACAAAGATTATTGACTCTGTAAAGATTAATCAGTTTATCCTTTTTAACATTTTGAAGATGTTGCCTGTGATCTTGGTTTTGTGTGTAGCTCCCAGATAGTACTTGCCTCTTGGAGTAAAACTTATGAAAATGAGAGGCAAAGAATCATCTGTTTCTTCTTAAAATATTATTAATTTTAAAACCTATGGGAATTTTCAAACGTATACAGAGGTAGAGGCAATAATGTATAAAGAGCTCCTATGTACACATCATACAGTTTCAACAGTTATTATTTGGCCAACTTTGTATAACCTGTACACCCATCCTAAACTCACTTGGTTATTTTAAAGAAAATTCCAGGCATCATATAATTTCATCTGTAACTACTTCAGTAAGAATCCTACAATTCTGAAGTTTCATTTAACAGATGAAGAAACAAACCCAGAGAGAAATAAGTGACTTTTCCAATAGTTACATAGCTTATCAAGATGTTTAGGTCTATTTGACTTCCAGTTTATATATTTTTCTGCTACCTGGCCTCCTCCTGGTTTTTCATATGAATTTGACAGCTGGTAATACCAAAAAAAGAAGGGATCTGGAACTGTAAATGTTGGCGTTCATTTACTTTTATTTTCCTTTTTATTTTATACACGTTTCTAAGTAATAAAAATAAAAATTGTCACTAGTTATATGACTGATATGTTGGATATATACCAATTTTCTGATTTGTTAAATCTTTAATTCTATACTGATACAGATTTTAGAGCATTCTCAAATCTAAAAAAATCTATTCAGAGAAATAGATGCTAATTTGGGTGCTTATTTAGATGTGGATATAGACTTTAGAGAACTTCAAAGCTCTATTCAGGGAAGTAGAGACAGATTTTGGAACATATTCAGATTGATTTCTTTTTCCAATAGAAGAAAATACAAGAAAGATCATATCACATCTAGTGGGAGCATAGATAAGAAAACAATGTTCTAGTCTCTAACCTCGTCAAATGCCACAGTTTGGGGTGGTTTTTATACAAAAATCATGTTTGGAGATAAGTAATCTTGAATTTGGAGCAGCCCCAAAACTTGGGGGAGTGGGGACCTCTGTAGGGGTGGTGGTGTACAGAGCAGTGTAAATGCAACTGCTAAGTGTTAAAACCTCTGGAATGAGCCCACATTTGGATAATTTCTGGAAGGTAGCTAGCTTCTGCTGACAACTAAACAACAGTTTCCTGGCATGATATCCTTGTAGAACTGCTGGCCAATTTGTAATGGAAGATTCCTATTTTATCCCTTTCTCTTCCCTCTTCTCCTTTAAAAGACAATTTAAAAACAGTGCAAAAAAACAAACAATCAAATAAAAAAAACAAAAAGGAACAAAATCTTCTCCAGTTTCTAATATCTCATGGAAGAACAGGAAACTCAGGAATTTAGAATATTTCCAAAGGCAACACATTTGGTGTGTGCCGATAAAAGGTTTTCATGCTGTATTTGGGCCTACAGTTCGCATCAGAGCCATTTGTTTATGCTTTGATAAGACAGGAATAACAGACTTTGATATAATTTTTAAAAAATATTTTCGGGACTTCCCTGGTGGTCCAGTAGTTAAGACTTTGTCTTCCAACGCAGGGGTTGCAGATTTGATCCCTGGTCAGGGAGCTAAGATCCCATGTGCCTCGCAGCCAAAAAACCAAAACATAAAACAGAAGCAATATTGTGACAAATTCAATAAAGACTTAAAAAAAAATGGTCCACGTCAAAAAAAAAAAATCTTAAAGTATTTTCAAAGAAAGAGGGATTTCTATTTTCTTCTATTCTTGTAGGAAAATCCTTCAAAATCTTTGAGAGGAAAGTCATAGCTCTTTCTTTACTCCTGTTCTACCCCAAAGGCTAGTGATATTAGCTGTGTCTTTTAAAGATAAAGAATTCACAAAGCTTTCCTGCTATGGCTGGTAACTATTTTCCTTGATTGCTGTGGATGTGGATATTTTTTAAAAATCTACTTGAACTTTTTTTCTGTCCAAATCAGAAAGTAAAAAATGTGAGAAAGCAACAACAAATATGTTTACAGAGGTCTACTAATTATTTCAACTAGGCTTCTGGCTACCAGCTGGGTTAGCTTGGGTAGGTGAATGAATTCAGTGAGCTTCACTTTACTCATCTATAGAATGGCTGCAGGGAAGAATATGTGATATTACAGCTCTGAAAGCTTCTTGAAAGCAGTGAAGCCCCATGTGGCTGCAATGTATTATTGTAATCAAAGCCCAAAGTCTGTTTGTTCGTTAAAGATTCTATTTCCACATTTCTGTAAATAGATGCATCACTCACTCACCAGTCATCATGAACTGATAGGCGTTGTCAGAGACGGAGAAGATGCGGGGCGGGGCCTCCTGGCGCTTTTTGCCTCGGTAGGCGGCCCCCACCTCGGGGTTGTACACCGGCAGCCACTTGTAGGGGTTGACGGTGACACAGAAGAGGCCCGAGCAGGTCTGAGAAAATCAGAATATTCAACGTGTGAGATTTGTTTTTACTTGGAGAGATAGGTGGAATAAAGAGAGGTTGAAGGGCGCTCACACAGATCATCCAGGCTGCGTAACGTTCTTTGAGGTTGTACAGCACTGCTGGCTCGTGCAGGTGGGTCATCACGACCATGTCCTCAACCTTGTCATATTTGGGAGGGTTCATGGGGAAGACTTGGTCTTCTCTGACAGAGTCTGGCAAGTAAAGTAAGAGACAAGTTTGTATTAATGGTTGGAGGTAGGATTTATGTTTATCTGCTTTAATTATAAGACTACAGTTGTGGACACTTTCCATTATATTATTCGGTGTCTTTTAAATAAAGGCATGAAAATACATTCATCTTAGCGTTTGATGGTAAGAAAATCTGTTTCCTCTGATGAGCTAGAATACGTACTACTCTTTAAAAAGTACTTTTTTCCTCCCACATTTCCTTGTCCCAGGTTTATTTATCAGTTTATTTCATTTTACTTAAATGGGTTTAATTTTTCATTTTCCTGGCCATTTATTACAAGAAACTTCAATTTGGGGGACAGTAATGGGGATATTAATACATTGTTTATCTAAGTAGATAGTAATTGTTTTGATAGGAGAAGCTAGTTTTTGTTTCTCCCAAGTTTGGGGATTTAGACTGGGAAGTGAGAAATTGAAGGGAAATGCTGGAGGCCAAGCCTAGTGGCTTTAAAGTCCTGTGGGTAGTTGGGAAAGGGAGAAATGAGGTCACTGCTGAGAATTTCTTCTACCTTCCAAATCTGATGTCTGTTAATGGACCAGAAGGGTGTCTGTATTGGCAGTAGGCTTAGAGATTCTGAGCAACGAAGGCTTCAACTTGAAGCGAGGAGGTGGAGGAATAAAGCGGGGAGTATTTTCTCCTTATGTTTTTACTTACTGCTCCACGTTCTGTCTTTACAGTTACTTTCCCTCCTTCTTTGCTTTGTATGATGCTCTTCACATAGGATTCCTTGGGCTCCGCCACAAAGACTGATGATTTAGCATTGAAGGGCCTGTTTTGGGCTTCAATCCGCTCCTTTTCCGATTTTCGAAGGTAGGGAGCAGCTTCGCCAAAAGCAGCCATCTCACCGTCCAAACTCGCACTCATGGCTGCGATTTATTTAGAGAGAATTTTGCCTTGGGGAAAAAATGAAGGAGAGGAGAAATAGAAACCGGAAGTTATGCATGTGAGCTAGGATTTGAAATGAAAGAAATGTTGAGGCTCCATTGCCTGCCTGGGCTGTAACTATTCTTCCAAGCTGTTGCTCACCAGTGTTCTCATACAGTAACCCTAGCACTGGGCTGGTTTGGCATGAGACTGCAGTTTGAGGCTTCATTTTTAGGGCTTTGAAAATTTCCTTCCCAGATGGTGTATCTTGATCTTCAGGGCTAGGGCATCTACAACTGAGTGAGAACGGAATCCTTGCATGTTTTATTCTCTAAACTGTAACAATATCTATAGCTAAGACTGTTGTTGATGGATTGTTTTATAGCAACTGTCATTCTTTAATCCCCACTTTTCCTTCTGCATAATGTTTGCATCTGCCATTTGCTAGGACAGTCATAGAGTTAGGAGGGAAGGTTTGTTTTGTGCAAATGGAGATTGATATCTTCCAAGCTATCGAAAACATCTTTGCCTTTTAGATGGCCATTTTTTCTCTCACAAGCCAAATAATTATTTTTAATGTCTACTTAATGTTAATATTTGGTGTTATATCTCTTGGTGGGTCATTAAAAAAACCCATAATAAATTCTTATCATTCTAGGTTTTTTGGGTTTTTTTGTCATTTGGCTTGTTACCAAGAGACTTAGCATTGCCTTAATTCCAAAATCTCTTTTAACATTCTCCTTTTGGCATGAGAGATTTCAACTGTCAGTTAACAGATCTAACCACAGAGAAATGAGAGCTTCAGCACGAAGAAGTTTCTTCATCCCACATAAATTCCACAGGCTTCTTTTCTTTCCGTCCAGAAAAAGAAAAGAGACAAAAATTTAAGAGTTCATCGCATGTATGTGAGCCATTGTCCTCCGTCGATAGATATGTCTCTCAGTGTTGGTGTGTTACTTCGGTTGGGTCTTTCCTTTGCTCTCAGGCAGTGAATTACTTGGGGGGAGGGCCAGGATCTCTTCTAAATTAGGTATGATATTTAGCCCTCTGTGGGTGTAATACTTGTGATTTTTTAAACGAACAATAACAAACCTTTCTAAAAACTACAGTGAATCATGAAAAGGTAGCTAAAATACTATGGTTTTAACAAGATGTTTGTTTTTGTTTACATTTTTAGATTAAGAATTTTTCTGGGTATTTAAAAATTATTGGTAAAATGTATAAGTATTCAATGCTTGTCAGGAGGGGGAGGTTGGCATGGAATAGTCCATTGCCCCTGGACAGTTCTAAGTGCAGCTGAGAACTCACTGTCAAAATTCATTCTTTCCTAAATGGTCCTTTAATCCTGGAATTCAGGTGAGGGTGGTCTCTGAGAATAAGACATTCTGAAAAAATGATTTCCCAGCATTTATAAGCAGACGTTTGGAAGCACAATCTATTTACATAACTGCAAAAATATGGAAATGGTGTACAGTGAAGAGCTGCCCCCAGCTTCGTTAGCCTAAATGAATCCCCTCTGTCATCAATGAATGAATAAAGCAGAGTCTTACCTCTGGCTTCCAAATGAAGATGCAGGTTCAGAAGCGTCTAACACTGTAAAACAACAAGTTTCTTATTAGTGAAGCTCTGAAATTCCAGTAAGGTAGTTACAGAATTAAAGTATTTCCCTGGTCTGAAACTTGACTGTATGAAAATAAAAGTCAAAGTTGGGAGGAACAGTCTCATGCTCAGAGATGGGCCACGGGGTAAGCTGTTTCTGCCCCCGGAGTCCTTCAGGTCCCAAGGCCCCCACCACTTACCTCTGGGTTCTTGGTGGAGACGAAGCAGGAGGGCTCCTTCGTGCTTATGTAGGGGCTGATGTGCTGATGCTGCAGCTACCTCCTCTTTGTTAGAGCAAGACATTCGGCAGCATGAACCCTCAGAATAACTTGTATTGACGTTTGTCATATTTGGATATAATTAGAAGTATTCATATCACTTTGAGTATGTGAACCAATCTCCTATAAATAATTTGACAGCGACCAATTTGCTGGCAGAGATTGCTTTCTAGTGTGCTGGGAAGGTAATCTTTGACAGTGCCTGGTGGGGCCTCCTAAGAGCTATATTCATTTTGGCAAACTCTCTCGCACATGCCTGTGGTGACCCAGTGATCGCATACTCAGCGACACATTGCTTTCAGGGCCCTATAACCACTTTTCCTTCTTTGGTACCACAGGAACCCCCACCTCCTCCACACCCTTGGGCTGCTGCCAAGGCTCCCCCTTGGAGTCTGGGCTCGGGCAGCAGGGCCAAGTTGAGAGGAGATGCTATCCTGAGTCTCTACCGTCGGGTCAGTGCCCATCCACCCAACACTGAAAAAAATGATTATTTGTTACAAAATTATATGTATTCATTGTAGGAAAAAATACAGATAAGCAAAGAGAAAAAAGCTCTATGATCCCAATATGCAGAGATAAGATATAGACATATAAGTACATATATGTCTTACAGCCTACTTTAAAAATTATATCACAGGTAATTTTCATACCACTAATGAAATTTACACCCTTATTCTTTCTTTCTTAAATTAATTAATTAATTAATTAATTTTGGCTGCGTTGGGTCTTCGTTGCTGCGCGCAGGCTTTCTCTAGTTGCGGCGAGTGGGGGCTACTCTTCGTTGCGGAGCACGGGCTCTAGGTGCGCGGGCCTCACTAGCTGTGGCATGTGGGCTCAGTAGCTGTGGCTTGCGGGCTGTAGAGCGCAGGCTCTGTAGCTGTGGTGCACAGGCTTAGCTGCTCCGTGGCTTGTGGGATCTTCCCGGACCAGGGCTCGAACCTGTGTGCCCTGCATTAGCAGGCGTACTCTTAACCACTGCGCCACCAGGGAAGTCCCTACACCCTTATTCTTTAGACAAATTATATTATGATCATTCTTTTAAAATTAGAATCTTTTCTTTTTTTAATGGCTAGGGATATTGAGGTATAATTTATATACAGCAAAATTGACTCTTTTTAGCTGACGGTTATATGAAAGTTTTTCTGCTGCTATTTAAAAATTTTTTTTTTTTTTAATGCTATTCTTGTCTGCTTACATTCTTTTTTTTTTGTATGTATGTATGTATGGCTGTGTTGGGTCTTCGTTTCTGTGCAAGGGCTTTCTCTAGTTGCGGCGAGTGGGGGCCACTCTTCATCGCGGTGCGCGGGCCTCTCACCATCGCGGCCTCTCGTTGCCGAGCACAGGCTCCAGACGCGCAAGCTCAGTAATTGTGGCTCACGGGCCCAGTTGCTCCGCGGCATGTGGGATCCTCCCAGACCAGGGCTCGAACCTGCGTCCCCTGCATTGGCAGGTAGACTCTCAACCACTGTGCCACCAGGGAAGTCCCTACACCCTTATTCTTTAGACAAATTATATTATGATCATTCTTTTAAAATTAGAATCTTTTCTTTTTTTAATGGCTAGGGATATTGAGGTATAATTTATATACAGCAAAATTGACTCTTTTTTGCTGACGGTTATATGAAAGTTTTTCTGCTGCTATTTAAAAATTTTTTTTTAATTTACAATAAAATTCACTTCTTTCGTTTTATAGTTCTATGAGTTTTTGCATGTGCACTCTTTCTTGTAACCACTGGCATAGACAGGATGCAGAACTTCATTTCTGTGAGTTTCGATAAACATGTGCTGTTGTGCAACCTCTTGCGTTCTATTTATACGAAAAATTAAAGCCTTATAGATTAGACTAAAATTAATTGGATTGCATCTAATGTCTCATCAAATATGATATTTGATGTATACTTTATATCTGGTTTTCTAATCATTGTAATCATAAATGTGAATTAAACTATTCCATTCGTAGATATAAGGCCAAGAGAATTGAAAGCATACGCTTATACAAAGACTTGCACATAAATGTTCATAACAGCATTATCCATAATAGCTAAGTGGAAACAACCCACATGTCCATCAACAGACAAATGGATAAATAAAAGTGGTATATCCATACAGTGGTATATTATTCAGCCATGAAAAGGAATGAAGTACTGATACATGATACAACATGGATGAACCTTGAAAACACTAATGCTAAGTAAACGAAGCTGGATGCAATGTGTTCATATTTGAATAACAAGAACAGGCAAATCCACAGAGACAAAAAGTAGATTAGTGGTTGCCAGACAATGGTCTGGAGAGGAGAGATTGGGGAATGACCGCTAATGGGGTTTCTTTTTGAGGTGATGAAAATGTTCTGGAATTAGATAGTGGTTATGGTTGCATAACTTTGTGAATCTACTAAAACCACTGAATTGTTCATTCAAATGGTGAATTTTATAGTATGTGAATTATATCTAAAAAAATGCATTGGATTTTACAAGTGTTTTTTCTGTATCTATTGAAATTATATTTTTTTCTCCTCTCACTTGTTAATATAATGAACTGTGTTAGATTTCCTCACTTTTACTGTTCTGCAATTCATGAAATAAAACCTATTGATTTAATGTTTAATATCCTGCTGCTTTAAGTTTACGCATTTTTTTTTAAATGTGGGATTTCTGCATCTGAGTTCATGCGGGACTAGGCCATAGTTGTCTTTTCTTGTGCTATCCTTTTCTGGTTTTGATATAGGATTGTGCTAGTTTTGTAAAATGAGTGCCTCCCATTTGTTTCTATTTTCTTCAACAGTGTGTTTAGGATGTGAATAATCTGTTCTATGAAGGCTTGGAACAGTTCCTTCAGGAAACTCTTTCTGCCTGTAGCCTCTTTGGAGGAGAAATCTTTCACTCTTAATTTAAGGTTTTTCATGACTATTGATTAGTTTGTTCAGAGTTTCTACCTTTTTTTTTTTTTTTTTTTTGCCCATTTGGAGAATTTATATTTTCCTAGAAAATTGCCCATTTCATGTGGGTTTTTAGATGTTTTTTGTGCCTATCTTTTTATAGTTAAAAAAACTCCTGTGTAGGCATCTATTCCTTTTAATTTTTTTAACATATTTTAATTTTGTTCTTTTTATTTTAAACCGTATTTGCCAAAGTTTTGTCTTTTGTGTTGGTCTTTTTAATTTAGATTTAGCAAATAAGGTTTTTTCTCTTTTATTATTTTCTGCTTTTAATCTTATTCATTCCTTTATTTCTTAGGTTTATTATATCGGTCTTTAATCTAGCATCTTGAACTGAAAGCTAACTTCATTTATTTTCATTCTTTTTATGATCTTGCATGTTTATTTATGGTTATAAATTTTTCTTTGGTTACTACTTTGGCTAAATCCCATGGGTTGATATGTAGTACCCTTGTATGATTGTCCTTCAATTATAATTATTTTAAAGCTTCTATTTCCATTCCAACTCCCAAATTATCTAAAGTATTTTTTTTTTTTTAATTTCCAGATGTATAAATTTGGGCTTTGGGGAGAGGATTCTCTTTTAGCTGATAGTTCTTTTTATCGCATGTGTGTGTGTGTGTGTTAGATTCTTCTATTGATATTTGCCTTTTAATATGTCATTATATTGTACATTAGTCATTTCCAATTCTGTTTGCAGTTAATTTTGAAAACATTGATTCAAGTTTATCTATCCACAGAGGATCTGATTGATTGAAGATGATGAAGGACGGTTTTGGGATGCAGAATTTTCTAAATCCTCCTGGAAGTCTGGCAACGTCTCCCTCCAGCCACAAGGCCCTGCCCCACACCCTGCAACAACCAATCTGGAAAACCAGACTTCAACCTCTGCAACAATAGGCCCCAAGGGTCAGGACGTGGCCAGTGACTCACAGCTTCGTCATTTTCAGTCTTTTCCATGTAGAACCAAATGCGGGGAAAGCCAAATATATTCCCCTAAGTAATCACTTAGGACGCCCCTCTTCCTATCAGCTTGTCTCCAGCCTCCCCCATCACAAGCTCTGGGCAGGACATGCCTTCCTTTTTTTGCCACCAGAAAGTGTCCCCACTCTTATGTGTGCCTGAGTCTCAGCCTGATGTGAGGGGTGTTGGCTGACTCCCGTGCTCTATAGACAAGTTCTGAGTAAATAGTGTCTGTTCTCATTTGGGGGGGTGTCTTTTTTCATATATACAGAGCTTAGTATGACAGGAAGCAAATAAAACTCATGATAATGTTTCCCATATTATTTAAAAAACACATTTATTAATCACCATTTTTTAAGTTGAGACATAATTCACGTACCATAAAATTCACCCTTTGAAAAGTGTAGAATTTAGTGTTTTATAGTCTATTCACAAAATTGTGCAACCATCGGCACTAATACCAGAACATTTCATCACCTCAGAAAGTCTGAAAACTCTAGGTAGGATTCAAGTCTCATGGTTTTCTTCTCTTTCCTTCGATTTGCCTGCTTAGAGTAAACAGTGTCTCTGAGAGAGAATACTAGCAGCTGAGTTCTTGGCAATTTGTCCCCAAGTGAGTGGGGACTTGCTTTTTCTCCTGAAACGGTAACTCTGTTTCCACCACTTGAAGTGAGTGCTCTAAGTGTATCCAGGAGGGAGTCAAGGCTCTGAGCACTAGTCCTGTCATCTGGCATCTCTGTGAGGATCGTGGAGTAGGGCAAGCGCTAATACAGCAACCTTCTCCTTTCCAACATTTACACCGACGTGCTCCAGACTCCATGAAGGCAGTGATGGTAAAGAGGGCACATGAAAGGTTATATTTCTCTCCCCTCAGCCATGGTCTTGACGAGGCTGTGACTCACTCCATAAGCGAGTCTGCGATGCAGTGAGCTCTGTCGTGTGATGGACACAAGTGGAGGGATGAGCAAGAGCAGAAGTTCAAGGCCCGGTAGGGGAGGAGGTGTGTGGACGGGTAAGTTCAATACGTCCAGGGTCAGAGGTGCTGGCTAGAGGGCTGTGCAGGGCTGAGGGGGCAGGAGAAAGAGAAGAAACCCTTCAGCAGGACTGGCCCAGAGGGCAGAGTGGAGTCAATTTTGCTTTTTTTTTTTTTTTTCAATCCAATTTTTAATCTGTTTTCTCAGAATACAATTGACAATTTTGAAAACTCTAAAAAGTCAAAACAAAATACTCCCCTTCATTCTTGTTCCAAACCAGCCATTTTCCCCCTGTATAGGTAACTTTGTTCAGAAACTGGAAGCACTTTACAGAAAGCATTTTTCCCTTAATTGGTGCATTGAAGAGGATATAGTAGGTAGAGGAAAACTTAGGATACTAAGGCCATATTTGAAGCTCTGGAGAGGCCTGAACCATCGAGAGTCTCCTATTAGTCTGTGAGCAGGGAAGACAGGAGGAAGCTACAGGAGACACAATGATAGTCAAAGTGGTGAGGTCCCAGGAAACGAGGAGGGAAAGAGGGACCTCAACCCACAGGAAAGGTCAGTCGGGGATCATCTTATCGTTTGGCAGCCCCGAGACCACTGGCTTGTGAAGTTGAGCCCGTCTGTCCTCATATCTGGTCATGAATGCATGGTATGTGTCGAGGTTAGGGAGGCAGCAACTGCGGACCCCAAGTTTGATATACACTCTGTTCACTCACACAAAATGGTGGACATTGCATCAAGGCTCTCTGACTTTTTAATGACTAATTCACCTGTAGCTTTTATTTATTGGGTTTTGTTATGTTCAGACATGTCATGTCAACTCATTTAATCACTCAACTCTCTTGAGAGGTTATTAAAGTATTTTCCACATGAGAACAGGGAGTTTTTTATTGGGGAATACTTTGCCTGTAGTCACTGCTGATAAGTGGAGGAACATGTATATTGCCTGCCTTGTGCTAAGTCTGTAGATTTAACTGAAAGCATTGGGGAGAAGGGATATTTATGAATTCCCAAGTACACATTTTTGAATTGCCAGTCAGCTCACAATTAACATTCTGTTGTGGACTGTGCAGGTTATTTCACACCACCCTGCATGTGATGCTCCTTTATCATGAAAGTCACTCTGTATTCAGAGTGTGCCCAGTTCTGTGATGCATCTGAAAAACATACGCCAAGTCAGCCCAGAGGAACATTGGACTTGACATCAAACAGGGTTTGAGCTTTCGATACACACAGCTGCCTTTTCTCAGTACTGTCGCCCTCGACCATCACCTCTGGACATTTGGGGACATGGGGCAGCTTGAACCAGAATGTCCAGCATGTTTTTAGGAATCAGTGACTTTCAAGTCAGGTGACTGTGAACTTCATCCAGAATTGGGGTAATGTCAATTGCAGGTTTCTTTGAGTGAAATGTCTCTGGAATCTTGTTGAAGTCAATGTAGAACAATCCCTCCAATAGTGCCACAATTCTGTGAACGTATCAATCTTATTAATCTAACCTTCTGCATATTCCTTGGCCTTAGAGGAAACGATGGCTCTGTTGTTACTGGTGCTAAACTTCAACGCAGCACCCACTGTTTCAGTCCCTCCCTTTCGGCGCTTTTCCTCATCTTGATCTCGCCAACATCCCACCCATTTTATTTTTCGTTTGTTTTACCCTTAAAGATATATTCTAATTGTCAATATCCTATAATATGTTTCCAATTACTGGTATATTCCTCCATTTCATACCTTTTCTCTGTGTTAAAGATCAATATTTTAAACATGTTCACAGACGGTAGCTTCAAGAAGAACCCATTTAGCTGAAGGTCAACAGTAAGTTTATGGGGATGAACCCCGCTGTCCACATTAGAGACATGATCTTAGGGTAAGAGGAATTCAGCACAACCACCTGACTGAAAGTGGACTTAAACGCTGGCCCCACAGAGGTTTTTGAATACTTTGCATTTGGAACCATATTGTCCCAAAGGCAAACTGTACCTTGAGTTTCAAAAGGGCAGTTGCTTAAATGTAACTCATGTATATAGTGTTTGAAAAACAAAGAAGACCTAAAACTTAATCAGAAAACAATGGCAGTGAGAGGCTACGAAATAGAAAAATCTATGTGAATTCAGCAAAGTGAGGCTCTATGTGAATGTAAGTAACATGGGGGGTAGTTAGTGGAGACCATCACTGAGGGAGCATCCTAGAATTCATGTGTAGAGAACTAAAGAAATGAATTTTATGTGAGCAAACTTTTAACAGTCTTTCCTTTCCTTATCAGTAGCAGAGACTTCACACTGGAGAAGAGCCCACTGAATGTAACAAATATGAGGCGATTCACATAGAACTGAACTTTCACGCCACATGAGTGGCTTCTCACAGGACAGAAACCCTATGCTTGCAATCAATTCGGAAGAGCCTTCAGCCTTTATTCATCATTGAATTCACATAAGCTAATTTATACTGGAGTGAAACCATGCAGGTCTCATCAATGTGGGAAGGCGTTCAGGCAATGCTGTAACCTTAGATGACGTGAGAAAACTCACGCTGAAGTGAACCCCTATATAGGTTATAAATGTGGAAGATAGTTTAGCTGGAGCCTCACATTTAAATACACCGGAAACTCACATTGGAGAGAAACCTTAATGTGATAAATGTGGGACACACTTCAGCAGAGCCTTAACTTTTATTCACACTGATGAACTCACAAGGTGAGAAACCCTCTCTCTCGAAACACTGTAAAATCTGGTGCTTCAATTATTTTATTCCTTTTATGTTTTCACTTAATGTGCCCCTCATAACTTAAAATTGAATTATAAATAAATTTAATTTTTCACAAGAGTCCTAGTCCTGGAGAATTTGTGGACCCTGCCATGAAAATCCCAAGAACTCAATCAGCCCGGGGTTTATTCCTTCATCAGTATTTTTTAGCCAAAATGTTTTTTTCCCCACCAAGAACAGATAGATATGTCAGGACCGAGAAGTTGGAAGATCATTCCATAAACACAAAAATGTAAAACAACTATACCCCAATAAATAAAATAAGGTAAGATAAAATAAAATAAATCATTGCAGACATGGAGAGTTCCATTTTCAGATTTGGAGAGGGTAGGGGCTGCATGATAAGGCCTGGCTCTTCAGATAAATTGCTTTTACTTTGTTGGCCTAAAAACATTCATTATAACCCTAAAGTCCACTGACGTCTAATGGGTGAAAGAATGTTATTGTAGGGGTCTATAAAGCATGGGATGTTGCCTGCAACCTTTGTGTGTCTGTGTTCCTGTCTGTGTACATGCACACGCACACACACAAACATGCACGCAAGGGAGAGAGCATATAGCATCCACCTGATCCTAAAGAGAAAATATGAGTCTGGAATCAATGGCATAAATGTGTCATCAGGAGAAAGAGCATCTAAGTTACCTTATTCATTAATGTATCAAATTTTCAATTACTAACAAATATTTACTGAAAGCTTCCAGGATTTCAGAACTCGGCTTGTTATGAGGACTAAGTTGTAAATATTACAATGTTCCTATCTTCATAGAACTCTACAGAATAACGCAGTCAATTCAAATATACTGCAAAATAAAATTTCTGATATTAAAAATCAACTATACATAAGGGTTTACAAATCGTGTAAGTACAAAATGTTTGCTACTAATTTACAAAGAAAAGTTGCCACTTTATAAAATAAAATTGAGATTTATAACAGTGTCATTATAGAACTTTGGAAGGCCAAAAATTGTCAAAAAGACTGGGTTATTAAAAAATATTTTACAAAATTCTGAACCTTTGAAAAGCTATTCTGCAAGATTTGGGAAGAATAAAGATAGATTTCCATTTCTAACAGCCAAGATAATTGTTCAAAATATTATGAAATGAGTATTTTTAAATTAATTGTTCAATTACAAAATACACTTTTGAAAATCAATAATGGTTTTTATTAGAATACAAAAACTGCTGCACATGCCTATTAAAATACATTTAACATCCATTTTATTCGAGATTCAGTGGGGCAACATTTTATTTATTCATTTATCTTCTTCCAGTTTTACTGAGATATAACTGACATAGAGCACAGTGTAACTTTACAGTGTACAATGATTTGACTTACATATGTTATGAAATGATTATCACACTAAATTTAGCGAACATTCAACATCTCATATAGACACAAAATTAGAGAAATAGAAAAAGGTGTGTTTCTTGTGATGGGAACCCTTAGAATTTATTCTCTTAACCACTTTTATGTATAGGAGACAGCAGTGTTAATTATCTTTATCATGTGCTATGTTGCATCCCTAGTACTTCATCTCTCTTATGGCTGGACGCTTGCAGTTTGGGCCACCTTTATCCAGTCCCACCTCTTCCCATGCCCTGCCTCTGGCGACCACAAATCAGACTGTTATTGGATGAGTTTGTTTGCTTGTTGGTTGGCTGTTGAAATATAACTGATCTACAACACTATGTTATTTCTTGTTACACAACAGAGTAATTTGGAATTTCTATACATTTCAAAAGGAGCACCGGGTCCTCTGCATGGGGAGGGGCCAGGGCACTGGCGCCTCTGAGGCCCTGGGCCCCGCCGCCAAGCTCAGGGACAGGCCCCTGTCTGCGGCGGAAGAGGTAGCCTCCAGGGGCCAGAGGAGATTCTGGGATCGCGCCCCTTCTCTCCGTCCTCCGACCCCAAGTTCCCGCGGCGGCGGCTGAGACCCCGGGCCGGGGTGTGCGCCGAGGGAGGGAAGAGGGTGCGGTTCCGGCCCCGCTGGGCTGAGCCCGGCCGGCGGGAAGCCCTCTGCCGGGCCGAGGAGCCGCTGTACCGCCCGTGGTGCTCCCATGACTGCCGCTTCCCCTGAGCCCGGAGGAGCGGGACCGTCTCCTGGGCCTGTAGGCCGCCCCGCTCCTCTCCTCGCCGCCTCCAGGGCTCCCGCCACGCATCCAGCACCTGCGACGTCAGCGAGTGGGCCAGGAGCTCGTGCGGGGATGGGGGGATGGGCCCAGCCGCGATCGCCGCCCCACCCAGGAGCCCTGCCGTGTGCTCCGCCCACCCCGCGGTCGCTCCTTCCCGGACCTGCCGGCCGAGCTGCAGGCGGAGGCAGGGAGACAAGGAAGCCAGAGGCGCCGTCGGGGGTCTCCCGGCCGGTCCGGGGACACCGGGCCGCTTCCATTTCTGGCTCCAGCGGCTTCCCGGTCTGTAGCCTCTGAGCCGGAGGACGCAGCGCTGGGCCGCTTCGCTGTCTGCACGCTGCGCGCAGGGCCGGCACTGGAACAACAACGCGGGGGTCAACTACACACTGCACCCCGCGTGCTACTTCTTTGATCTTTGTCTCTGGTGTGAAAGGGCCCAGATTTCCCATCCTGGGCGAAAGAAATGTTCTTTATAAATATTTTGTAGAAGGTGTTCTGTCCCCTGCCAAAATAAGATGTTAGGTGACTTGAAGTGTCAGAGTCATCCGCTGGTGTTGGCCGTGAGGCTGAAGAACAGGTCACGGCCCCAACCCCCTTTGGGTGCACAGAACCCGCAACAGCTGCCAGACTCCGCTGGCCATTAGCCCTCAGAGAAGCTGGACCCTTAGCGGCTGGACTCCAAGCCAGGGGTGGGGCTGGAAAGGCGGCTTTCTTTCCTTCTGGGAGCCACAGAAGTTAGTGGTGAATTGATGGATGAGGAACTGTGCCCAGCGAGTAACTATTGCTCAGAACTCTTTGGGCCCCTGCACGCGGCCGGACAGGGAGCACAGGGACAGGACAGTGTCACTCACTGCTGGTGGCTGGGGACGCCAGCACGAGGGGACCATACATGAGCACAGGCGGGCACCCTGGGGGAGGAATTTATCCCCTCACATCTTGGGCAGATTTTGGTAATTTGTTTTTTGTTTTGATTTTAGTTTTCATATTTTCTGGCGCAGGGCTAGTACAATCAATTCGTTTTGGAATGCTGGTCTCTAAGGAGGGATGTTTGCACTGTAACTCGAGAGAACAGGCCATTGCCTCCTACCTCCCATCTACCAAATTCCACACCCAGCTTGTGCTGGTAGGAACTGCAAGCTAAGTATGGTTTTTATATTTTTAAATGGTTGAAAATAATTCATAAAAAGACTATTTGCAACACACGAAAATTATATAGCATTCAAATTTCCTTGTCTATAAATAATGTTTTATTGAATCACAGTTATACTCCTTTATTTACATTTTACTGTAGCTGCTTTTTGGCTACAATGACTGAGCTGAGTAGAAACGACAGACATCATATGGCGAATCTAAAATATTTACTCTCTGGTCCTTTACACAAGTTTGCCAACCCCTATTCTAGAAAAGTGGGGAAAAAAATTTTTTTTGAAACATGTATGCTGGGATTTATACTTTTAAAACAGTTAAACTTTTAGCGAATTTTGTCCCTGGAAACAAACTTAGGTAGAAGTAAATATGTTACATTACTCTCAGTAATCTCAGTTATAACAAACACTAATTCACAATTATTCCTGCACTGAGGAAGGGAATCCGCCTGCAGATTTTTTCATTTTCATCTAAGAAATAATCACAAATTAGTGTAACTAAAACCTAGCACCCATCTGAATTAGCATCAACTGCAAAAACTGCTAGATATTTCTGAGCCTCAAAATAGGACATTGTAAGCCATAAAAGTATTTACTTTACATTTTGCTTTGGTGACATCTCTTGACTGTGGCAGTGTTGTTTACTAAAGTTAATTGATCATGGAGAATTTCATCAAGAATCATTTTCTAGTAGAAAACTATCAAGAGTTAATGCACTATAATTCACACTAGAGTAAAATAAACTAGAAAACAATCACACTGATGAAGCAATGAATATGTAATTTACATAAGAATATAAAAAGATGTAACAACAAAAAAATCACTTATTACCTTATTTTCTGTTATTAAATATAAAAACATATGCATCTTCCAGGTATTCTTGCATGTGGTAAGCCATTTCTTTCTTAAAAGGGCATTATTGCATAATGAAACACATAGGTAAATGCATTTTTAGATTTTTATTTTGTATTTAGGAAAACACTTAAGTTCAAATTTACCAATAGTGTATATAATCGCATTGACACTATATACACTACAGAACACACTGGGAAATTCTGGATTTTATGATAATAATGTGTTATTCTGGATTGTTTTAGATTATCAAAAAAAAATAGAAAGAAATTAAGAGTCCAATATAAAGAGCAAGATAGCAATCCTCTTGTCTGTTATCCTTTAAAATGGTAACCGGTTGAATTTTGAATAAAATGGATGATGGAAGGAATTTTAAGAGGCACGTGCAGCAGAATTTTTATCATTGTAAGAATCGTTACTGATTTTCAAACGTATAGTTTTGAATTCTAACAATTTTAAAAGTACTTATTTTGGAATATAGAGAACAGCAAACCTGGATCTTAAGACAGGAAATCTAGCTTTGCTCTCCCCAATTCATGCAGACTAGCTTTTCCAAAATTGAGAATTTTGTAAAATATTTTTACTAACCAGTCTTTCTAAAAATATATAACCTTTCAAAGTTCCAGAATTGAGACTGTTTTAAATGTCAATTTTATTTTATGAAGTGCCAACTTTTTATTGTAGACTGGTAGTGATATTTTGTAACTATACAATGTATGAACATGTCTTTTTTTTAAATGTCAGAAATTTTATTTTGCAATTTATTCTTATTGCCTGCATTAGAATACAGAGTTCTAGGAAGAGAAATGCGTTGTGTTATTTATAGTTTAATCATCATAACAATCCAAGTTCTGAAATGTTGGAAGTTCTCATTAAATATTTAATAACGGAAAAGTTGATAAATGAATGAACAAGGTGATTTAGCTTATTTCTCTCCTGCATGAATCCTTTATGCCAATAATTCCTGAGTCGCATTTTCCCTTTATGATCAGATAGTTGCTACAGTGTCCCTCCCTTGCATGGGTGTGTGTGTGTGCACTCAGATGCACGTACACACAGTAATGTTGCAGCTATCATCTTGGGCTTTAAAAAAATTTTGTTTTTAAAGATTTTTTTTTTTTTTGATGTGGACCATTTTTAAAGTATTTTATTGAATTTGTTACAATATTGTTACTGTTTTATATTTTGGTTTTTGAGCTGCGAGCCATGTGAGATCTTAGCTCCCCGACCAGGGATCGAACCCACACTCCCTGCATTGGAAGGTGAAGTCTTAACCTCTGGAATGCTAGGAAAGTCCCCATGATGGGCTTTATAGGCCCTAGAATACCATTTCTCAACCCATTAGACTTCAATGGACCTCAGGGCTATAACGAATGTTTTGGCCAACAAAGAAAGAGAAATTGAACTGAAAAAGGGCCAGAACTCATCATGCAGCCTGTATGCTCTCCCTAGCTAGCCTTCTTGAAGGTTTAATTGACAAAATAGACATTGTCTCTATGCTGATCTTTCTCCCGGAATTTTTTTTTTTTTTTTTTAATCATCACCTTTTGTGACCAGGATTCTTTCTTTATTTATTTACGACTGTGTTGGGTCTTCGTTTCTGTGCGAAGGCTTTCTCTAGTTGCGGCAAGTGGGGGCCACTCTTTATCGCGGTGCGCGGGCCTCTCATTTTCGCGGCCTCTCTTGTTGCGGAGCACAGGCTCCAAACGTGCAGGCTCAGTAATTGTGGCTTACGGGCCTAGCTGCTCTGCGGCATGTGGCATCTTCCCAGACTAGGGCTCGAACCCGTGTCCCCTGCATTGGCAGGCGGATTCTCAACCACTGCGCCACCAGGGAAGCCTCGGAACTTTTTTTAGTACCATTTTTCTAGATGAAAGAGTAAAGCTTTAAACGTAGACTTACCAATGGCTCTCTGAGGGATCTCCTTTGTGTTTAAATGATTTAGTATATGCACCCCTTATTGTTCGAATACATTCTTAAAGTACAACTCTTTTTATGTCTGCAAAGATCATTCACCTTCTCAGTCCTGAAGATATCTATCTGTTCTTCTTGGACAAAACAAACAAAGAAACCCTTGGCTACAAAATGCTAAGTAGGGATTAAACCACCGTCTGACTCTGAATTCTTGAGTTCTTCCTGTCCGTGTACCCACAATTATTCACCTTTGTTTAAATATAATTAATATATAATTCTTTTTTAAAGTCATGTGGGAAATAGTAAATGAAAGTTAAGTAATAGAATTAATTGAAACAGCAGAGGTTAATCACAAAGTATGTGTGTATTTATCCTTGAAGCCATTCATCCTGAACGTGTATACACATATTTGGACACTAATGTAAGAGTTAACACACATCATACTATGTTTTACATTTTCAGTTAACGTTCAACGTTGTTTCCTGATTGATCCCAGTCTTTGTAATTATGATTATAATTTTATAAAGACAGAAAGTGTCTAACTGATCAACAGTGACAGAGTATTAACAGAAAATGGGCCCATTCTTACTCATCCCAATATTTCATGATTTTGAATGACACATACCCATTCAGTAGTGCTTACATATTTGCAAATACTGATCTACTGAAGCAGGTTTGCTTCGTTTCTTCTTACTTGATACTGAATATTGCTTTCAGCACTTCTCAAAACCCTTCACCATCTACATCTTTATATTGTATATTTAATAAAAAGACAATTGCTGAAGGACTTAATTATTGTCTCAATTGCATGCTAACACATTCTTTATAGACTGTTTCCCCAGTATGAGTTTTCTGATGTGACTAGCAAGTGAAAGATTTTCCACATTGTCTTTAGAATTGGCATCTCCTCAGTGTGAGCACTTTCTTGTTCACTCAGGAATAAGGAATCAGTGAAGAATGTCCTTCCTTCATTACACTGAGACTATTTTTTCAGTGTGAACCCTCTCATGTCCAATGACGAATGTGACTCTAGCATTCATTTCATCGGATTTCTTCTACAGCAGTGATTAGATGGTGTACCCCTAGAGGGCTCTCCTCGTAGTAAACCTTGGGCTGTCTTCTCTACTGTGTCAGGGATGAAGCCCACTCTGAGTTCTCTGTGCTTTCTGAGGCTGGAGCTTCACCTGAAGGCTCTTCCACCACGATTCCAGGGTCAGGGTTTCTCTCCACATGACTTTCCTGGTGGTTTAAAAGGGATCATTTCTGGCTGAAGGCTCCATATCATTGATTACAGACACAGGGTTTCTACTCTGTATAAATTCTCTGGTGTTTATAAAAGTGGGAGCTCTGGGTAAAGGCTGCACCACATGGATTCCAGACATAGGGTGTCTCTCCTGTCAGTTTTCTAGTGCGTGTAAACGTGAGAGCTGCGTTTAAAGGCTCTTCCACATTCATCACATTTGTAGGGTTTCTCATCAGTGTGAATTCTCCCCGATGACTAAGGTTATGGCTTTGACTAAATGCTTTCTCACATAAATGATATTCATTGTGGTTTCTCTCCTGTGTGAATGTGCTCATGACATCGAAGTGTTGGATGGTCACTGAAAGCTCTTCCACAGTCATTCCAAACATAGGGCTTCTCGCCCGCGTGAGTTTATTGGTGTGAATAAAAGTCAGCTCTCTGCTGTATTACCTTTATAAGGTTCGTCTTCTCCAGTGTGAGCTGTTGGTGTATAAATGCGAGGCTTCAGATGAATTATTTCCCACGTTCAGGACATTTGCAAGAGTGACTCCAGGGTGCACTCTCTCATGTTGTCTAAGGTTGGAGGGTGACTAAAAACCTTCCACATTCTGAGATCTGTATGGTTTCTCTCTAGTATAATTAGCTTATGCCAATTCAGTGATGAATAATGGCTGAAGTCTCTCCCGTTTGGGCTGAAAGTATAACACATGTGGATTTAAGGTTGTTGTATGTGAAATGTCCTCATATTCATTGCATTCAGTGGGCTCTTCTCCAGCATGAAATCCCTGCTATTGACAAGGAAAAGGAGGCTGTTAAAAATTACTCACATAATATTTATTCAGTCATTTCTCTACATGTGAATTCTAGGCGTCTCCCTCAGTGATGGTCTTCATTGAAAATCTCCCCATGTTACTCACATTCACAGGTCGTGTTACTTTGCTGAATTCACACAGATTTTCTATCTGGTAAACCCTCACTGGTCCTAGCTTTCTGATGAAGTTTTAGGTCTTCTTTATGTTTCAAACACTATATCCACGAGCTATGTTTAATCACTCACCTTTTCACTGAAGCCCAGGTTAGAGTTGGACATGTAATGTCAAATGACATGGGTCCTCAGATTGCTCCATCCTCCATTACATGGATAGAAAACCTCCTGGCCACATGTCCAAAGCCACGGAGGGCAGAGCTAGGGTTGAGGCTCTGATGTCGCTGATTCCCACATGGGGAGGAACCAAGGTGACTGAGGGCAAGGGCATCTGGTGGGGCAGGGGGTGCAACAGGGAAGGTGGGGTGCTAAAGGCCTGGAATGGGTGTTGGAGAACAAATGTTGGTGCCTTTCACCAAGTATTATTAAATGAGAGTTTTGCGAGAGGTGTCCTTGCTGTGGAGACAAGACTCTCCAGGAGACCATGGTAAGGGTTGCCTGGGAATTAGTGTTAATCCTAGGAACTGAATATTAATAAAATAATAACTTTGAACAGTAAGTCAAGTCAAAGTATAACACCCCATAATTTGCATTGTTTTCTGCAAAATGGGGATATTATATCCTCCTTACATGCCGAGTAGCCAATGCAGCCTTATTTTTGACCATGGGAGGAAAAAGTGTTCCTTCTGTCTGCACATGACTGTGGGTTAGGTGGGAGGGGTCACTCCCAGCTGAGTGGTTGGGGATTCATGCCTGGTGTATCTAACAATACTTTGAAAGGCTGGGTTCTGAAGGCTGCTTTCTTTTTCCTCAGATTTATCTGATTGATTTTCGGATTGTCCCTGCATAAGGGTGCAGAGGAGGGCAGGTGGTGGCAGAGTTCCTGATAATGAAACAACAGGTGAGAAAACAAACTTACTTTGATTCCTGAATTGATCCATCTTTTGCCAAATGGTCAGGTTTCTACTTTGGGTCCGGATTTTCTAAGTGCACCCAGGAAATATTAACGCCAGTTATGTTCACCACCCTGTTAGGGATATGGCAGGTCAGGGACCAATGAAGAAATACTCTCTTTCCCAACATTTACTTTCACTTGTTCCAGCCTCCATTAAGCTGTGACCTCACAGAAGACGGGAGAGGTTTTTTCCTTCTCTTTTTTTAAAGGTCATCCCTTGGGCACAGCGACCTCCTTCATCATGTTACTGGCTGCAGTGGACTTAGGAATGCGGTGAACACAGGGGCTAGAGAATGACTCAGAGCAGAAATCTCTAGGCCAGTGGGGAGCAGGCGTTTCATCAGGTGAGTCCTGTGTCATAGGTGCTGGTGTGAGTGGGGGTTTGGTGAGAGATAGCAATAAAGAATCATTTATTTTTCCTAATTTTAAAAAGATTAACTTTCTACAGAGTACTCATAAACATTTTGATAGCTTCAAAAAGATAAACGTAAGCTCCTTAACAAAGTTGTTCACATAACCCTTTTCCTTTGTGTTCTTAACCTTCATTCAAATTAGAAAGTTGAATGCAATGTCTGCAGATTCTTATTTTCTTAATTTGGACTGTGTATGGAGGAGAAGGGGCACAGTACAGAGAACAAAATGTAGAGCACTGGACAGCAAATGACAGTCTGGGGAGCTCCAAGACCTCACTCCGCCAGAGTGACATGAATAAAACAACCAGGATCTGCCTGAATGAGCTGGGGTTCTAGCCCAGGGAACCCCAGAAGTGGCAATAATGGGCTTTCTGATCCCACCATTGTCAGCCCTGGTAAGTGTTCTTATTAGACCCGGGGGATGTGTGTGTATGTGCTGTGTGTGTGTCTTTCTTCTCCTGGCACCCCTGGACTTGCCGAGTGTGCATCAGTGTTTCATGAAAGCCATGGCCATGTGGTGCTAAAGTTATAAGACCCTCTCAGTCTTGTATCTTCCTGCGTTGGATACATAAAATTTCTCTAATAGGTCCAGATGCAAATGTTCAGCTGTCTCCTTGGCTCCTACCTGCAATGGCATGGGGATGTCTTTTCCTTGGGAAAGCAGCTCTAGGCTCATGGAGAGAAGAGCGGCACACGTGTAGGGTGGGCAGAGATAATTGGAGCAAGCAAGTGAATTGCTAAGGTCTCCTGATAAGGAGGTAAGAGGCTGGGCACTAAGGGAACCCAGGTCTGCAGAGTCAGGGTTCCGACTGCAGAATTCTCCACATTAGCGTGAGGAGCGCGTCTCCTTCGCGGCAGCCTCCTGCCCAAATCTTCCCAGCCTTGTCGGCTGCTGGGGTCCCGTCGTGCCGTGCCGAGCCGAACCGGCAGGTAGCTACGAGGCGGACGCCCCGAGACGAACTCGAGCGTTTGGGCGGTCGGAGCTGATCCCTCGCCGCCCAGCGATCAGAATCCATCCCGCTGACGTTCGAGCCCGTTGTCGGGAGCCACTAGGCGGCCGCTTTTATATTGTCCCTTCCCTCCTGAGCTTCGGTGACCTTCGCGAGGGATGTGACTCGCCCGCCAGGCGCGGGGCAGAGTTCCGGGAGGCCGCTGACGTTGGCGGCGACCATCCCGGTGATGCGGAGTGGTGAGCGCGTCCTGCTCTCACCGGAGACTGAATGTGGAGAGCAGTGTGTTGTGGGGCCGGCGCTGAGCTCCCTCGGATGGTTGTGGGGAGGTCTGCGCCGGTCGACCAGCACTCCCTGGTGCCCCTTGGCCCGCTGAGACTTCCCGTCCTGCTATGCGTGACCAGGAGAGGATGTCCGTGCACGACGTTGTCCTCCGTGTGTCACGATCCGTCGGTGCGTCCTCGCCGGCTTGGGGACCCGGGTCCATCCCGGTGCAGTCGAGGCGGTGGGGCTGCTCACCGTGGGCCACTTCAGTTTCTCAGTGTTCCACGCGAGGCGGTCACGGGGGCGAATCTTGCCCCGAGGCAGGGGCACGGGATGCTTGTCAAGAGACGTGATCCACCCGGCAGATTGAACCGGCGTCTACGCGGGGAGCTCCCGTCCCCACTCCTTGGTCACCTCGTCAGCGTGGCGCTTGCGTTTGTGCAGGTCTCCTCGCCGCGGACTGTCGTGGGCAAGCGGGAAGGGCGCTAGTGGAGGGCCGGCAGTCCCTCCTAGGCTTCGGTGGTCGTAGGTCGTAGTCGTTTCTCTTTGGGAAACAGGGACCGCCCGGGGCCTCCGGTGATGGTCGTGAGCAGACACGAGCCTGGCCGCGGTCCTGGGTGGGCGTGGTTGTCGGTAGCTTCTCTGAAGAAGCTCTGCAGACAGGGAAAGGCGTACAGATGCACGGGCGGACGGGAGGATCCCCCAGGGCGAGAAATGGGACCGATGGTGGCATGGGTCGAGGACGGGTGTCAGGGGAGCGGCGGTGCGCCTTCGCCGGTGTGCGATCTGGATCCTTCCTGTTGAGGTTCACACCAGTTACACGTGACTTGGAGTCTGCAGCGCAAGGTCGACCAGATGGCCGGATTTCGGTATTGGGGTAAGAAGAAAATTTAATGAATTAAATTTTTTTTTGTTGTGAGATTCACTACAATGTGAACATTAGTGAAATGAGAAATCCTGATGTTTACAGTAAATCGACATTACTGTAATAACTACTATCATTTGCAATTTTTTCACAAAATGCTGATTTATGAAATTTAAAATATATTTAGTACAATTTTTTGTGATACAAGTCTGCTAATGAGAAAACTGGAATTCTTTTGCAAGGGGGATGCCATTTAGCTTATTAGAGATTCCTATCATCAAAATTTAAGTTGTTAATCCTGACTTATAAGGAGATTTTGCATGGTTTACATATTTCATATTTGAAAATTCTTTTCACACATATATATACTACCAAATACTGCAGTTCATGAGCATATGATTTTAATTGAGCATATTCATTGCTTGGAAGGAATTTATAAAATTCCGTTAGATTCTTCTATTGATATTTGCCTTTTAATATGTTATTATATTGTACATTAGTCATTTCTAATTCTGTTTGCAGTTAATTTTAAAAACATTGATTCAAGTTTATCTATCCACAGAGGATCTGATTGATTGAAGATGGTGAAGGAGCGTTTTGGGATGCAGAATTTTCTAAATCCACCTGGAAGTCTGGGAACCTCTCCCTCCAGCCACAAGGCCCTGCCCCACACCCTGCAACAACCAATATGGAAAACCAGACTTCAACCTCTGCAACAATAGGCCCCAAGGGTCAGGACTTGGTCAGTGACTCATAGCTTCATCATTTTCAGTCTTTTCCATGTAGAACCAAATGCGGGGAAAGCCAAATATATTCCCCTAAGTAATCACTTAGGACGCCCCTCTTCCTATCAGCTTGTCTCCAGCCTCCCCCATCACAAGCTCTGGGCAGGACATGCCTTCCTTTTTTTGCCACCAGAAAGTGTCCCCACTCTTATGTGGGCCTGAGTCTCAGCCTGATGTGAGGGGTGTTGGCTGACTCCCATGCTCTATAGACAAGTTCTGAGTAAATAGTGATTGTTCTCATTTGGGGGGGGGGGCGCTGTGTGTTTCTTTTTTCATATCCCAGAGCTTAGTAGGGCAGGAAGCAAATAAAACTCATGATAATGATCCCCATGTTATTTTAAAAATCACATTTATTAATCACTATTTTTTAAGTTGAGACACAATTCACGTACCATAAAATTCACCCTTTGAAAAGTGTAGAATTTAGTGATTTATAATCTATTCACAAAGTTGTGCAACCATCGGCACTAATACCAGAACATTTCATCACCTCAAAAAGAAACCCCATCCCCATTAGTCCATTCTATTCCACCTATGCTCAGGCCGTGGCTACCACAAATCTGCTTTCTGTCTCTACAGATATGCCTACTCTCAATATTTCATGTGACTGGAATCATAAAATATGTGCCCTTTATGTCTGGCTTCTTATACTGAATATCATGCTTTTGAGGCTCATGTTTTAGTATGTATCAGTACTGTACTCCTTCGTTTGGCCTAAGAATTTTTCTTTTTAAGTGATAAGATTTTACATACATTCACATGCCATCTGGATTTGTTTTTCTAAAAAATATATTTTCAATTTTAACCATTTAAAGTCTACAGTTGACTAACATTAAGTACCACTTCCCTGCCTGACCCCAACTTACCCGACTCACCTGGAGCTGTCAGTAGGCCCAGAGGACACAAGCCCAGCCATGCTGCCCTTCCTTGGAACTCCCAACGTCATCCAAACTGACCATGACCCCACTATTAGTGTCCCTCATTGTAGCAAAGAGAACTCCGGACACGGAGAGACTCTAGTGAAGAGGGCAGCTGCCCCCAGGCAAGTTGTTGTGCTTGGGACAAGGAAGCAGTGCCCTGGGACCTGTAGTCACCCAGGGGCCCAATTAGGTACAGTGCTGGTCTCCTGAGGGCGTATTATGCTGAGGTCCCCGCCAGGCCCCTATGGAGGAGAACCAGTGAACATTTGGGGACATCTCTTGTCATTCTTTTTTTTTTTTTTTTTTTTTTTTTTTTTTTTTTAAGTTTTTTTTTTTTTTTTTAATTTTTATTTATTTATTTATTATTTTTGGCTGTGTTGGGTCTTCGTTTCTGTGCAAGGGCTTTCTCTATTTGCGGCGAGTGGGGGCCACTCTTCATCGCGGTGCGCGGGCCTCTCACTGTCGCGGCCTCTCTTGTTGCGGAGCACAGGCTCCAGACGCGCAGGCTCAGTAGGTGTGGCTCACGGGTCTAGTTGCTCCGCGGCATGTGGGATCTTCCCAGACCAGGGCTCGAACCCGTGTCCCCTGCATTGGCAGGCAGATTCTCAACCACTGCACCACCAGGGAAGGCCTCTTGTCATTCTTTTCTCCCTTCCTTCCTTTCTTTCTCTTTTTCTCTTTCCACCTGGAAGAGGTAAAGCTTGACAAGAAAAAACTAAATGACTCTCTAGACCATACATATTTCAGGGTTGCCTCATGCACCTGTCCTTATTTTCTCCATAAAAACCCTCTAAGGAACTAAGATGTGCTACGTGTTCCATGCACGCTCACCTGTGTGCCTGCCCCACACAGTCCTCCATCTTCCCTTCCCTCTTCCAACACTTCACTCCCCTGTAGGGGCTTAGGCAAGGGCAAAGATTGCTGTGAGTTCCAGCATGATGTCTGCCTCACCCCCTTCATGACTGTCTTGCTGACTCAATAGCCTGTGTTCTGGCTGCTCGGGAATCCCTCGTCTGTCCTCTGCTCAGGGACACTGCTCATCTTTAGCAACACCCACCTGTATTCCTCACTGTTCAGGCCCTGGGAAATCGGCTGTCCTGACCTGGGACAGCTTGAAATATAAGAAACTGCTACCTTCTACCGCTGGGGTCAGAAGGCTGGGTGTGTGGTCCAAGGCTCTCGGAGGTGTTTTGCATCCTCCCAGAATCTCCTCTCACCTCCCTAAGAAAGTCAACTACCAGGACAGCTCCAACCAACACCCTCCATTAGATGCTGAGCTGTCAATATTTCCAGCCCAGAAAGTCCACAGCCTGTGCTTTGCAACAGGGAAAACCCTCCCCTCTACCTCCAGTCCATCCAAGTCGTCCCCTGTTCCTCAGCTCGCACAGCCCACAGACGGTTTCTGAGTCTGTTCAGCAGGCGAGGTCCCATAGGTGTCAGGTCCCGAGTCTCTTCCAGCCACCATGTTCCACCCAACGCTACATGATGAGTCCACGGTCCGCTAGGAGTGCAGGGGCCCCTCCCATGTACCTCTTCTGGCACTGTTGCTGGATCTCCTTCCTCCTTATATCAGGGCAAGGAGCTTGGTTTCTCTGGGCCTGTGAGTGGGGAAGGGTAGGAGCGGACGAGTGGCCTAGAGAGTCCAGTCCATTCTGCATCCTGTGGGCCTATGACCCTGGTGGGTGGAAGCAGAGGGTGTAATGAGACAGCGAGGCTCTTGGCCTGCTTGGTGGCTCGGGATTTAGGGCACATTCAAGCGGAGGATGAACCTACTGGAGAATGTTGGTCAACAAACAGTTTCTGCATGTGTAGGAGCTGAACCAGTTCACCAAGCTCTCTCAAAACTAACATCCATTTATAAACACCCTTCTGGCAACAGGGGAAGGGCAGACGATGTTCCAGGAAACTCCTCCCTAACCTCCTGGGAACATTCTGACAGGGTCTTTGAATATGCAACAAATGTGTGCTTTGGTTAAGAAGACATTGGATGATTTGAAGGTACATTTTGGAAATGTAGAAAACTAAAGTACTTCAAAATTAAAATCCTATTTTATGATTTAGAATCTACTGTACTTAGATGACTGATAAATTGTTTAATGAAACCATTGGTAAAAATAAAAGCTGAGAGTTGAACAGTGTTAACATTACTTTCTATTTTCATAATTTTTACATGACAGTCTAAAACTGTGGCATGCTTAACTATTTGTCCACCTATCTCTCCTTCTCCCTCTCTCCATAGTTTTAAGATGTTTGTCACTATTTGGTAGGTGCCAATGCTTCTGTAACATGCACACTTCATTGTGTAGGAGAAGTGGTAACGTTTGTTCACAGGAGTGTAAGTGAGGAGGTGATGCGCGGGCGGGCTGGGCCACTGTAATGTGGTGAAAGAAGGGCAGGCATTGTCCAGGGGAGCTGGGCCCTGGCCCCTAGACTCCTGCTTTTATCCAGACATCTGGGGCGCCCTGATTCACTCTTGACCCAGTAAACAGGAGGCCTAGAAAAGCTCTGTGAGCAGCCCTGGCCAGGATCCCTTCACGTACTTCTCTCCATTTACATCGTGGGCATGGAGTTCCCTCAAAGATCTTCTAAGTTCTCAGTTCTTCTGATTTGTATAATCTTCGCTTTTCTTCTTGCCAAGGATGTCACTAACTAAATCAGCCTATGTATGATTAATATGAACATATATTATTGATATATTAATCAATATTATTATATCAAAATAATATTTAACATTTTATTTACATTGTATGTACATATATTTATGTAGTATTCTTTTATTATAATAAATTAAATTAATAAATATAAATAAACTATTAATATGAATATATATTACACCTGCGAGTCAGGATTTACCGCCTGGGTGCTCAACTCTGCCCACTGAGCCACACTGTGTGCCTGAAAAAATGAAGACTTCAGGGCAAAGTGAAATGTGAGGGGGAGGCAGGCAGAGAAGACCCAACCTGCAGTCACAGTGAAGAATGAGGTGTGTTCTCAAGACCAGCTTGAAGCGCACACTCTTAGTGAGGGGAGTGGATGCAAACACCTTTTCCTGCCCCGTGCACCCCGTCTGGAGTGGGGGTGGGGAGGAAGTGTTCTCCAGGCATTTCTTCTCCGGCTCCTTCCACCGGACCCACTCTCCTCCCCAGTCTCTGCTGTGACACTTGTGTTTTGCCACATGGAGGTGAATTTACCCCTCTGCCACTGTTCTCCTCCCTCCTGTCTCTGTTTTCTTTCCCCTCCTTGAGCCTCTCAGGCCTGCTATCAGCCAGGCTGGGGCCCTTCATTGCAGCCAGCGTGCTGTCCTTGCCCCATCTTCCTCCTTTCAGAGCTGGGATAACTGGGTACCTGCTGTCACTGGAGACTTTCCCTGCTGTTAGTCTCCCCCCGCCAGGTGCTCGGATGTGCAGGACAACTAAAGACCCCTCTGACTTTCCCCGGGTGTGCATGCTAGCACCGACTGGAGGTTGCTAAGGCTTGCCACCTAAGCACAGGCTGTGCGTTGGTTTAAGACATAACCCAAAAATGCAATAAGAAAAAATCTCCCCTGATAAGATTGGCATGACTAAATATATTCAGAACTTCATTGAGCCTATTCTCATACACTCAATTTATTACAGCTTTAGAGGTTTCTAACTTCTACTCAGATTTGTAAAGATTGGTCACTGGGAAATTTATTAGCTGTCATTGTTTTCCAGATGGCAGAGTAAACAGGGACTAAAGGTAGAAACACCTGCAAAATACCTAACATGGTCAAAATTGTCCGACTACTTTTACAATGTTATTGTTTAACCATCCAGACAAATGAGAAATGCCAGAGAAAAGTCAAATATAGATGTGTTTTCGTTCAGTCAAAAAGATGACAGTGAGAGGTGAGGTGAGGAAGCTGGCCCAGTGTGGGTGGTAGGACCAGGAAGTTGAGACCTTATGCAGGCAGCTGTGGCGGCAGCTCTACCACGTTCTCCATGGGGCTGGTCTCTGAGCCCCCTAGACGGGCAGCTTTTCTTGGTAAACTCAGTGTCATGATATCAGCCATTCATCAGGCACTTCTTTGGCTTCACACGTGAGCAGGACCCTTGTAGCTGCAAGGTTTACAAATTAGAGCCTCTGCAGTCACTAGTCTGTGCTCTGTGCTCTCCTCAACTGAGGCTTCTTCTGGTGTCTATCACAGCACCTATACCACGTCCTGAGTGTCCAGGCTTACAGTGGCTCTGCTTGAGACTGGGCTGTGACATTTCTGTGTCTAGCATGTAGCAGGCAGTGCATGAACATTTATTGGGGACAAAGAGGCTAAGCTACACAAGCTTCTACTCCTAAGCTGATTCTCACAGCTTGTGACTGCAGCTGAGCTCCAGAGACCTCACTGCCTGTGATGGGCGCTAAAGCTCTCACAGCTTGTTTCATCTGCGTGTTCTTTTCCCCCTGATAATATGACCCTTTTAGCTTCTCCTCCTAGAGGTTTGCATAGACCGAGTGGGAAGGACCAAAGTTGTTCCAGTCTTGTGTCAGGCTGTTAAAGCTCAACTACACTGAAAGCTCATGAGAGGTACAGTATCACGTGGGGGTGACTTTCAACAAGAGTTGTCACAGTGCCACTAACCTCAACAAGCTTATTCACTTTTTGTATAAAGGTTTTAGTCCAATACTCTGCTCAAAAAGTGCAGAATGCACATTGTGTGATGTTTAAGCCCGTTGCTCTTGCTCTAGGGCAAGATTTCTCAACCTGGGGATTACAGACATTCTGAGCTGGATGACTTTTTGCTGTGGGAGCTGTCCTGTGTGTTCTGGGATGTTGAGCAGCACCCCTGGCCTCTACCCACTAGCATCTCCTCAGGCGTGACAACCCAAAGTGTCCCCGGATGTAGCCACTTGTCCTCTGGGGATGGGGCATTGGGGAAAAATTGCCCCAGCTGAAAATTTTTTCTCAAGTGGCACCAGTAGATTGCAAGGAAAACCAAAACAACAGCTACAAAAACAACAACAACAAATGACTCACCAAGACTTGCCCAGTGATGGAATTATGACAAACTAAAGAATAGGCTTTCATTGTGTAGTAGCTTCAGGCTATTTTTGGATCCTTCTGTGCAGATCGGACTCAAAGTCCTCCATTCCTTAGTGGTATTTGGCGCAAGGCCCCAAGATGCCTTTACCTCAAGTGTGTTTAATGCTACGTTTGTTTAATATATTACCCCAGATCTGCCCCTCTGTGTGCCTGCATCAACAGCGTGTATCTACTTAGATTATACAATGTGAGAAAACAGAATCCTCATTATTTCAATAGCCCTCAAGGTAACAACTCACAATGAACCTAAACTAATTTTACTGATAATAGTGAGACTTTGCTCCAGAATATGTAGTAAATATTAGGAAACAATCTATTTTACAGGAATAATTCAAAATGCAGTTAAAGAAACTTAATCATCATGACTGTTTACCACCAGAATCAGGTAGTGTAGCATGTTAGGTGGTGCAGCAAGGTGAAGATGACAAGCCAAATATCTCTAACATGTTCCCCACTTACTCACCTCTAAAATATGGGGCACCACTCAGGGTGCACACGGATGTGCCACCCACACCTCTGGCCCAGAAAACACTCACTACTCAACTGCTGGAGTGCCATCAACAGGTATCTTCCAGCCAAGATCCCCTCAGGCAGCCTCACCCATGCACGGGTCCCTCTCAGGGTTGCCACGCCCAATGGTCAAGTGCAGAGGGGCACTTACAACACCTGTGATGGCCACATATGCTTCAGAGCCCGAATGGGTTGAGCCAAGGCTTCCTCAGGGCTGGACACCTGAAACTATGTCATCTGCCCATACCTGCTCCCTCTGTGCCCTGTCACGGAGGTTGACACCTAACTTGCACCCTGCTTGCCAAAATCGATCTTAACATTCCCTTCCAGAGAAACTGACTTGTGACGGGGGGAAAGCAATGACGAGAAGTATTTGGGAGCTAGGCTGCTCCGCATTGAGGCAGTCACAAGGACCCTCCACGGGCTAGGTGGAGAACCCATAGTGTCTGAAAGAGCTGACGGTCCAGGTGTGCAAACTCTCACAGGGGAGAGGGTGGTAATTGCCAGTCACCATCGAAGCCAGCAGAGGAGCTTCCGGGTAGAAAGAAGGCAGAGAAAGCTGAACCCCCCACCCAGACCCAGGATTTCGATAAAAGATATTTTCACATATTGAGATATGGGGAAGTCGTCTGGCTTATACATGAGTTAACTTGAATGTTACGCAAACTAGAACAACCTGCGTGTGGCCTATCAAACATACATTGTGCTTCTGCTTTAATTGTTAAAGAAAAGAGTGCATTGACCAGAAGTAAAGAATGTGCATGTTAAAAATAAAGATGAAATGCCTCCCTTCCTGGGACGCCAGTGCTGAAGCTCCTTCAATAATAAGCCTCACTTCCCAGGTGCCAAGGCCATGCTGACTTGCTGTGTATGGGCTGATCTGTGTTTTGTTTGTTTGTTTTGTTTTTGTTTTTGTTTTCTCCCCTGAAGCCTT
The DNA here is from genome assembly GCF_965194825.1 of Balaenoptera physalus. NCBI lineage: Eukaryota > Metazoa > Chordata > Mammalia > Artiodactyla > Balaenopteridae > Balaenoptera > Balaenoptera physalus. Next base: position 113,129 of record NW_028125556.1, read on the forward strand.
AAAGGAATGTATCCCTGAGTTGTTTAATGTTCTTTGCTCTGACAATATATAAAACTGTAGTGAAAACCATGCTTCCATGGGACAGTTCCTCAGAGCTATCTGCGGGGTTGTCTTCCAGGCTATAGTCCACAGTTTGGCTCAAATAAGATGCTTCTCTGTTCCTATTGTAGATTGTTTATTGATTATTTTCATCAACAATTTATCAGTTACTCACCTGTGATGGGAAGAGAGATGGGGGCTGTCACATACATGAGATGGGGAGAGTGATGGGGGCTGACAGGCAACTGTGATGGGGAGACAGCTGGGGGCTGTCACTCACCTGTGATGGGGAGAGAGATGGGGACTGTCAAACACCTGTGATGGGGAGAGAGGTGGGTGCTGTCACATACCTGTCATGTGGAGAGTGCTGGGGGCTGTCACGCACCTGTGATGGGGAGAGAGCTGGGGGCTGTCACACACCTGTGATGGGGAGAGAGATGGGGACTGTCAAACACCTGTGATGCGGAGAAAGCTGGTGGCTGTTACATACCTGTGATGGGGAGAGAGTTGGGGGCTGTCAGGCACTTGTGATGCGGAGACAGCTGGGGGCTGTCACATACCTGTCATGTGGAGAGAGCTGGGGGCTTCACACACCTGTGATGGGTAGAGAGCTGGGGGCTGTCACTTACTTGTGATGGGGAGAGAGCTGGGGGCTGTCACATACATGAGATGGGGAGAGTGATGGGGGCTGACACGCAACTGTGATGGGGAGACAGCTGGGGGCTGTCACTCACCTGTGATGGGGAGAGAGATGGGGACTGTCAAACACCTGTGATGGGGAGAGAGGTGGGTGCTGTCACATACCTGTCATGTGGAGAGTGCTGGGGGCTGTCACGCACCTGTGATGGGGAGAGAGCTGGGGGCTGTCACACACCTGTGATGGGGAGAGAGATGGGGACTGTCAAACACCTGTGATGCGGAGAAAGCTGGTGGCTGTTACATACCTGTGATGGGGAGAGAGTTGGGGGCTGTCAGGCACTTGTGATGCGGAGACAGCTGGGGGCTGTCACATACCTGTCATGTGGAGAGAGCTGGGGGCTTCACACACCTGTGATGGGTAGAGAGCTGGGGGCTGTCACTTACTTGTGATGGGGAGAGAGCTGGGGGCTGTCACACACCTGTGATGGGGAGAGAGCTGAGGGCTGTCACTCACCTGTGATGGGGGGAGAGCTGGGGGCTGTCACACACCTGTGTTTGGGAGAGAGATGGGGACTTTCAAGCACCTGTGATGGGGAGAGAGCTGTGGGCTGTCACATACCTGGGATGCGCAGACAGCTAGTGGCTGTCACATACCTGTGATAGCGAGACAGCTGGGGGCTGTCACGTACCTGTGATGGGGAGAGAGTTGGGGGCTGTCAGACACCTGTGATGCGGAGACAGCTGGGGGCTGTCACATACCTGAGATGGGGAGAGAGCTGGGGGCTGTCACTCATCTGTGATGCGGAGAGAGCTGGGGGCTGTCACACAAAAGTGATGTGGAGAGAGCTTGGGGCTGTCACTCACCTGTGATGGGGAGAGAGTTGGGGGCTGTCAAGCACTTGTGATGCGGAGACAGGTGTGGGTTGTCACATACCTGTGATGGGGAGTCAGCTGGGGGCTGTCACTCACCTGTGATGGGGAGAGAGCTGGGGGCTTTCACACACTTGTGATGGGGATAGAGATGGGGACTGTCAAACACCTGTGATGGGGAGAGAGCTGGCGGCTGTCACATACCTGGGATGCGCAGATAGCTAGTGGCTTTCACATACCTGTGATAGCGAGACAGCTGGGGGCTGTCACACACCTGTGATGGGGAGAAAGCTGAGGGCTGTCACTCACCTGTGATGAGGGGAGAGCTGGGGGCTGTCACACACCTGTGATTGGGAGAGAGATGGGGACTTTCAAACACCTGTGATGGGGAGAGCGCTGGGGGCTATCACATACCTATAATGCGGAGAGAGCTGGTGGCTGTCACATACCTGTGATGTGGAGACAGCTGGGGGCTGTCACTCACCTGTGATGGGGAGAGAGCTGGGGGCTTCACACACCTGTGATGGGTAGTGAGCTGGGGGCTGTCAAACACCTGTGATGGGGAGAGAGCTGGGGCTCACACATACCTGTGATGTGGAGACAGATGGGGGCTGTCACATACCTGTGATGGGGAGAGAGTTGGGGGCTCTCAGGCACCTGTGATGTGGAGACAGCTGGAGGCTGTGACATACCTGTGATGGGGAGAGTGCTGGGGGCTGTCACTCACCTGTGATGGGGAGAGAGCTGGTGGCTGTCACACATCTGTGATTGGGAGAGAGATAGGGACTCTCAAACATCTGTGATGGGGAGAGAGCTGGGGACTCACAGTTACGTGTGATGCGGAGACATCTAGTGGCTGTCACATACCTGTGATGTGGAGACAGCTGGGGGCTGTCACATACCTGTGATGGGGAGAGAGTTGGGGGCTGTCACTCACCTGTGATGGGGAGAGATATGGGGACTGTCACATACCTGTGATGCGGAGACAGCTAGTGGCTGTCAAATACCTGTGATGTGGAGACTGCAGGGGGATGTCACATACCTGTGATGGGGAGAGAGCAGAGGGCGGTTACTCACCTGTGATGGGGGGAGAGCTGGGGGCTGTCACCCACCTGTGATTGGGAGAGAGATGGGGACTTTCAAACACCTGTGATGGGGAGAGAGCTGGGGCCTGTCACATACCTATGATGCGGAGACAGGTGTGGGCTGTCACATACCTGTGATGGGGAGACAGCTGGGGGCTGTCACTTACTTGTGATGGGGAGAGACTTGGGGGCTTTAAGGCACCTGTGATCCGGAGACAGCTGGGGGCTGTCACATACCTGTGATGGGGACAGAGTTGGGGGCTGTCATATACCTGTGATGGGGATAGAGTTGGGGGCTGTCAGGCACCTGTGATGCAGAGACAGGTGTGGGCTGTCACATACCTGTGATGGGGAGAGAGGTGGGGGCTGTCACACAACTGTGAAGGGGAGAGAGATGGGGACTGTCACATACCTCTAATGCTGAGACAGCTAGGGGCTCTCACACACCTGTGATGGGGATAGAGCTGGGGGCTGTCACATACCTGAGATGGGGAGAGAGTTGGGGGCTGTCACTCACCTGTGATGGGGAGAGAGCTGGGGGCTTCACACACCTGTGATGGGTAGAGAGCTGGGGGCTGTCACTTACTTGTGATGGGGAGAGAGCTGGGGGCTGTCACACACCTGTGATGGGGGGAGAGCTTGGGGCTGTCACACACCTGTATTTGGGAGAGAGATGGGGACTTTCAAACACCTGTGATGGGTAGAGAGCTGTGGGCTGTCACATACCTGGGATGCGCAGACAGCTAGTGGCTGTCACATACCTGTGATAGCGAGACAGCTGGGGGCTATCACGTACCTGAGATGGGGAGAGAGCTGGGGGCTGTCACTCACCTGTGATGGGGAGAGAGCTGGGGGCTGTCACACAACTGTGATGGGGAGAGTGCTGGGGGCTGTCACACAAAAGTGATGTGGAGAGAGCTTGGGGCTGTCACTCACCTGTAATGGGGAGAGAGTTGGGGGCTGTTAAGCACTTGTGATGCGGAGACAGCTGGGGGCTGTCACATACCTGTGATGGGGAGAGTGCTGGGGGCTGTCACTCACCTGTGATGGGGAGAGAGCTGGTGGCTGTCACACACCTGTGATGGGGAGAGTGCTGGGGGCTGTCACACACCTGCGATGGGGAGAGAGCAGGGGCTGTCACTCATCTGTGATTGGGAGGGAGCTGGGGGCTGTCACACACCTGTGAAGGGGAGAGACATGAGGACTGTCACACACCTGTGATGGGGAGAGAGCTGGGGCTCACACATACTTGTGATGCGGAGACAACTAGTGGCTGTCACATACCTGTGATGTGGAGACAGCTGGGGGCTGTCACATACCTGTGATGGGGAGAGAGATGGGGACTGTCACATACCGGTGATGCGGAGACAGCTAGTGGCTGTCAAATACCTGTGATATGGAGACTGCTGGGGGCTGTCACATACCTGTGATGGGGAGAGAGTTGGGGGCTGTCAGGCATCTATGATGCAGAGACAGGTGTGGGCTGTCACATACCTGTGATGGGGAGAAAGCTGGGGGCTGTCACTTACTTGTGATGGGGAGAGACTTGGGGGTTTTCACACACCTGTGATGGGGAGACAAATTGGGACTGTCAAACACCTGTGATTGGGAGAGAATTGGCGCCTGTCACATACCTGGAATGCGGAGACACCTAGTGGCTGTCACATACCTGTGATAGCGAGACAGCTGGGAATAGGGTTAGGGTTTAGGTTTAGGGTTAGGGTTACAGTTGGGTTAGGGTTAGGGTTAAGGTAGGGTTAGGGTTGGGTTAGGTTTAGGGTTACGGTTAGGGTTTAGGGTTAGGGTGTCCAGCATTACGTCCCATTCAGCTGTGAGTGTAGATGTGGTCAGTCCAGTTGCATCACAGCCCCTGATTGAATTTTGTAAGAATTCCTCTCTCTCTCACTGTCTTTCTTTTTTTATAATTAATTTTTATAATGGGGTGTAGCTGATTTGCAATGTTGTGTTTCTTGGTGCTCTACATCCACCTGAGTCACTTACAGAGAGACATCAATAAATTCTTTTCTAGTTTCTAGTAGTCAGATAGATGTTTTTTCTGTGAATAGAGTGTGCTGAGTCCAGTTCCTTGAACAATGAGTATGTCTTGGCGATTACATTATTGGCGTATGGAACGGTATCTGTGCCAATTTCAACCTCCTGGTTTATGCATCACCGCACCACACTTTTCCCCTTAAGCAGCCATCAGTGTGTTTTGTAAATGTGTGATGGTGTTCGGTTTGTAATTCAGTTCATGGTTGGCGATTTTTAGATTCCCTTTATAAGTGATATCTTATGATAAGTTTCTCTTGCTGTCTAACTTATTTCACTCTCAATGACCAAACATAAGTCCCCCTGAGTTGCTGCAACTGGCCTCATTTCATTGATTTCAGGGCTGAGTAATATTCCGTTGTGCTTAAGTACCAAATTTTCTTTCACCATTTTTTCCTTCCAAGGACTATTAAGTTGTACCCAAGTCGAGGCTGTTGTAAACATAGCAGCAGTAAACGGGGTGCCTGCGTCCTGTGGATTTTTGGTTTTTCCAACATATAGGCCCATGAGTGGAAGCGCCCTATGCTTTGTAGCTCTGTTTTTTAGATGTTTTAGGAAACACAGCACACTTCTCCAGAGTGGCCGTTGGCAATTTACATTCCCCCCTTCAGCGTAACAAGGCTCCCTTTTCTCCTCTCCTTGTCCTGCATATCTGGTTTTTACCCTTTGTGAGGATGGTCCTTTTTTCTGATTCGAAGTGATACCTCTTTGTAGTGTTGATTTGCATTGCCCGCTTCTTTGGTTGGCCAAAAAGGGCGTATGCGTTTTTCCTGAATATATTCTGGAAGTTCAATTTGAGAGACAGCTTTTTTTGTTTAATTGATTAATTAATTAATTTATTTTTGGCTGTGTTGGGTCTTCGTTTCTGTGTGAAGGCTTTCTCTAGTTGTGGCAAGCGGGGGCCACTCTTCATCGCGGTGCGCGGGCCTCTCACTATCGCGGCCTCTCTTGTTGCGGAGCACAGGCTCCAGACGTGCAGGCTCAATAGTTGTGGCTCACGGGCCTAGTTGCTCCGCGGCATGTGGGATCTTCCCAGGTCAGGGCTCGAACCCGTGTCCCCTGCATTAGCAGGCAGATTCTCAACCACTGCGCCACCAGGGAAGCCCCTTGAATAGTTTTGTATTTAAAATTTGTCTGTGGGGACTTCCCTGGTGACGCAGTGGTTAAGAGTCCGCCTGCCAATGCAGGGGACACGGGCTCGAGCCCTGGTCCGGGAAGATCCCACATGCCGCAGAGCACCCGAGCCTGCGCGGCACAACTACTGAAGCCTGCGCGCCTAGAGCCCATGCTCGCCCACAAGAGAAGCCACCGCCATGAGAAGCCCGTGCACCGCAACGAAGAGTAGCCCCGCTCGACGCAACTAGAGAAAGCCCACATGCAGCAACGAAGACCCAACGCAGCCAAACATAAATTAGAAACTACAATCAAATTTGCCTCTGAATAACTTTGAGTGAATTTGGTATAAGTTGTAAAGTTTGCATCTACATTCACTTCATTCCAAATGGTTTCCAATTAATTGTTCCTTAACTACTTTTAGAAAGCTTTTGGGATAGAGACTCCATTTTAGTTTGAATGTCCAGTTTAATGGATTCAGCAGACCTGTCAGTAGGGCACGCTGCCTCCAGTGACCTGTGAGGGAGGCGCGGCCTGCACTTCCTGCACTGACCACAGGGTGGCGCCGAGTTCGCCTCTCTGACCCACAGCGCATGCTCGTTCCCTGCGAACTCGATTGTGAGGTCAGCTGAGAGCAGTTGAGCCTCCTCAGGCGCGGGGGCGGAGGCGGAGGCCTTCCGGTAGGACGCCCGGCTCAGTGTCTCTGCTGAGAGGAGCTCGGTCTCCGTCTCCTTAGGACTCGCTGGGGTTTCGGCTTCAGGACAAAGTGGGGCTGCGTCCACGCTGACTAGGGAACTAGGTTTCCTGAGGACCCAGGTGATGCCTGAGGAAAAGGTGAAGAGACGGTGAGGAAAAGTGGGGAGAAGCTTCCTGTGGGCGACTGACCGTTGAGGGGGTCCGTCTTCGTGTGAGCGAGGGAGGGCTTGGCGTGGAAAGCTGGGTGTTTGTTCAGGTTTGTGTGCAGGGTAGCCAGCGTGAGTTATGGGGCGTCCAGTTTTCCCAGCACCATTTATGGTGGGGAGTGTCGTGCTCCTTGGTGTGTCCTTGGTCCCTGTGTCACAAATTCACCGACCCCGTCCGTGGGGGTTGAAGTCTGGTCTCTCTGTCCTGTTCCTCTGGTCCCTGTGCCCGTTTTGAGCCAGTTCCACACTGTTTTGGTGACTGTAGCTTCTCAGCAGAGTGTGACGTCAGGGAGGGAGATGCCTCCAGCCCGTTCTCTTTTTTCAGGGTTTCTTTGGCTATTTGGGGTCCTTTGTGGTTCCCCACAGATATTAGGAGGATTTGCTCTATTTGGGGGGAAAATACCATGGAATTTTGGGAGGGATTGCATTCACTGTGTCCACTGCTTTGGGTAGCATGGATATTTTAACAACATTAATTGTTCCATTCCATGAGAACAGGATATCTTTCCATTTATTGGTGTGTTTTTCAATGTCTTCATCAATGTCTTAAAGTTTTCAGTGTGCAGGTCTTTCACCTCCTTGGTTGACTTTATTCCCAGGTATTTTGTTCTTTTTGATGCAGTTGTAAATAGGGTTGCTTTCTTTCTCTTTCTGATGGTTCATTATTAGTGTTTAGAAATGCAACTGATTTCTGTGTATTGATTTTGCAACTTTACTGAATTTATTTATTAGTTCTAATAGTGTTTTTGTGGCATGAAGTGGAAAATTGGAATTCAAAAATCCCACTGTTTCTACCATATCCAGGTCGTCCACAACACGGAGGACAGCGGCTCCTAATATAACCTTCCCACGGTGCCTCTAAATGACATGTGGACTTTGGGTGAACTGGATCTGGGTAAGGCTTGGCTTCTATCTGGAAGTTTGATGTTTTCTCTGCTTTTCTGGCATGCTATTGACATACATGATGTTTTGAAAAGTAATTGACTTTCCAGTAATTTCAAACATACAACTTTACATACATAAAAACAAGTCTTGTACCTTGATTAAATATACTCCTAAATATTGATGTTGACATTATTACAAATGGAATTGTTCTCATAAATTCTTTTTCAGATTATTTTTTGCCAGCGTATGCATATAAGATAGATTTTCATGAATTGATATTTTGTTCTATAACTTTGCTTATTAATTAGTTGATTAGCTCAAATAATTTCTTTGCTGATTATAGGTAGTTTTATATATGAGATGATGTGACCTATGTTCTGTGAAGAGACACGGTTTTAATGTTTCCATTCACCCATGGAGGCCTTTTATTTCTTTCCTCAAGATTCTGGGTAGAACTTCCAGTACACTATTGAGTAACGGTGATGAAGGCCAGCTTCCTGGCCTTGTTCCTGATTTCAGGAGTAAATCTTTCAGTCTTTAACATTGAGCACGATGTTTGCTGTGGCTTTTTGTACTACTCTTTTCCATATTGAACAAATTTCCTTTTATTCCTGCTTTCTTGAGTGTTTTTCATGAAATAACACTGGATTTTCATTGTAGATTTTTTGCATGAATTGATATGGTTATGTGTTTTTACTTCACACCATTATTGTGGTTGAATACATTGCTTACTTTTAATATGTTGAGCAACCTGAAATTCCTGGTGTAGAGATACTTGCTTATGGCATTATCCATTTAAAGTTCTGTTGGTTTCATGTTGCTATTATTGTGTGATAGATTTTTACATTCATATTTGTAAGTTGTACTGGGGTAGTTTTCTTGTTTTTTTCCTCTATTTTTAAAATCTTTTTTAAAATAGTGGTTTTATTTCATTCTAATTATTTATTTATTTTGGCCACGTCCCATGGCTTGTGGGATCTTAGTTCCCCAGTCAGGGATCGAAGCCGAGCCCTTGGCAGTGAAAGCACAGAGTCCTAACCACTGGGCCACCAGGGAATTCCCCAGTTTTCTTTGTCAAGATGTATTTGTATAATCTGATTAGACTTGGCTTGGTGTAAGTGGTTTGGAGGGTTAGCATTAGGGCTGGGGCTGGTGTGAGGGTTGGGGCTGTGTATGGTTTATGGTTGCTGTGATGGTTTAAGTTTTAGGGTTAATGAGTTATTTATGGGTATGGTTAATGAATATATTTTATGGTTTGCTTATGGTTATGGTTTGGCTTATTGGTTAAGGTTTATGGTTTTGGTCTCAGGGTGTTAGGGTTCTGTGTTAGAGTGGGTGTTAGGGTATGGGTGAGAATTGGGGTACAGGTAGGATGCGGGTAGAGCATGGGTTAGGGTAAGGTACAGGTTTAGGGTACGGGTTAGGCTAAGGTTCGGTCAGGGCTTAGGGTCAGGATCAGAGTTTAGGGTTAGGGTCCATGTCAGAATTAGCGTCAAGGTTGAGCGAGGCCATTGTTTTCTGCTCCTCCAGTTCTGGATTCTCATTGATAGATGAATGAAATGTCTGCTCTGGTCACCCACTGTTTCAAATTGAGCTCAGCCTTAGTCAAGGGTTCTTAGGGCCTCAGAGGTCATGCAGGGTTTCCCTCCACCCTCCCTCCTGGGAAGGGTGATGCAGGCCCCACTCTCTGTGTGCAGCCCCAGGTCCAGCATGGCCCTGACATGCAGGATACTAAGTAGACGTGATGTAAGACTTGGTGCATCAGTCTGCCAGCCCCCAGGTGCTGCCTTTTTTTTTTTTCTTAATTAATTAATTAATTAATTAATTTGGGGCTGTGTTGGGTCTGCATTGCTGCACGGAGGCTTTCTCTAGTTGCGGCGAGTGGGGGCTTCTCATTGCGGTGGCTTCTCTTGTTGCAGAGCACAGGCTCTAAGCGCGTGGGCTTCAGCAGTTGTGGCTCGCGGGTTCTAGAGCGCAGGCTCAGTAGTTGTGGTGCACGGGCTTAGTTGCTCCACAGCATGTGGGATCTTCCCGGACCAGGGCTCAAACCCGTGTCCCCTGCATTGGCAGGTGGATTCTTAACCACTGCGCCACCAGGGAAGTCTGGTGTTGCGTTCGTGAGGGCTGGTGGGGCCCTCTTGGGACTGGACGGATCCTTTGTTCCATCTGCACGGGTGTCCACGCAGGTCTCAGAACAGCCCTTGGCCTCTGAGCATCCAGGCAGGCACCCACGTTCCTCCAGCTCAGGTTAGCCTTGGCCCCTCCATCCCCGTGGCCAATTACTGAGCTGATTGTGTCTTTACTCTTTAAAATTAAATCACTCTCTCCAGGTGGGCGAGAAGTTTACTTGTGAACTTGGTTAGGGTTAGGGGCTAGGGGTTAAGGGTTAGGGGTTAGGGTCAGGGTTAGGGCTAGGGCTAGGGCTAGGAGTTAGGGTTAGGCTTAGGGTTGGGTTAGGGTTAGGGGTTAGGTTTAGGGTTAGGGTTAGTGTTGGGTTAGGGTTAGGGTTAAGGTAGGGTTAGGGTTGGGTTAGGGTTAGGGTTTAGGGTTAGGGTGTCCAGCCTTACGTCCCATTCAGCTGTGAGTGTAGATGTGGTCAGTCCAGTTGCATCACAGCCCCTGATTGAATTTTGTAAGAATTCCTCTCTCTCTCACTGTCTTTCTTTTTTTATAATTAATTTTTATACTGGGGTGGATCTGATTTGCAATGTTGTGTTTCTTGGTGCTCTACATCCACCTGAGTCACTTACAGAGAGACATCAATAAATTCTTTTCTAGTTTCTAGTAGTCAGATAGATGTTTTTTCTGTGAATAGAGTGTGCTGAGTCCAGTTCCTTGAACAATGAGTATGTCTTGGCGATTACATTATTGGCGTATGGAACGGTATCTGTGCCAATTTCAACCTCCTGGTTTATGCATCACCGCACCACACTTTTCCCCTTAAGCAGCCATCAGTGTGTTTTGTAAATGTGTGATGGTGTTCGGTTTGTAATTCAGTTCATGGTTGGCGATTTTTAGATTCCCTTTATAAGTGATATCTTATGATAAGTTTCTCTTGCTGTCTAACTTATTTCACTCTCAATGACCATACATAAGTCCCCCTGAGTTGCTGCAACTGGCCTCATTTCATTGATTTCAGGGCTGAGTAATATTCCGTTGTGCTTAAGTACCAAATTTTCTTTCACCATTTTTTCCTTCCAAGGACTATTAAGTTGTACCCAAGTCGAGGCTGTTGTAAACATAGCAGCAGTAAACGGGGTGCCTGCGTCCTGTGGATTTTTGGTTTTTCCAACATATAGGCCCATGAGTGGAAGCGCCCTATGCTTTGTAGCTCTGTTTTTTAGATGTTTTAGGAAACACAGCACACTTCTCCAGAGTGGCCGTTGGCAATTTACATTCCCCCCTTCAGCGTAACAAGGCTCCTTTTTCTCCTCTCCTTGTCCTGCATATCTGGTTTTTACCCTTTGTGAGGATGGTCCTTTTTTCTGATTCGAAGTGATACCTCTTTGTAGTGTTGATTTGCATTGCCCGCTTCTTTGGTTGGCCAAAAAGGGCGTATGCGTTTTTCCTGAATATATTCTGGAAGTTCAATTTGAGAGACAGCTTTTTTTGTTTAATTGATTAATTAATTAATTTATTTTTGGCTGTGTTGGGTCTTCGTTTCTGTGTGAAGGCTTTCTCTAGTTGTGGCAAGCGGGGGCCACTCTTCATCGCGGTGCGCGGGCCTCTCACTCTCGCGGCCTCTCTTGTTGCGGAGCACAGGCTCCAGACGTGCAGGCTCAATAGTTGTGGCTCACGGGCCTAGTTGCTCCGCGGCATGTGGGATCTTCCCAGGTCAGGGCTCGAACCCGTGTCCCCTGCATTAGCAGGCAGATTCTCAACCACTGCGCCACCAGGGAAGCCCCTTGAATAGTTTTGTATTTAAAATTTGTCTGTGGGGACTTCCCTGGTGACGCAGTGGTTAAGAGTCCGCCTGCCAATGCAGGGGACACGGGCTCGAGCCCTGGTCCGGGAAGATCCCACATGCCGCAGAGCAACCAAGCCTGCGTGGCACAACTACTGAAGCCTGAGCGCCTAGAGCCCATGCTCGCCCACAAGAGAAGCCACCGCAATGAGAAGCCCGTGCACCGCAACGAAGAGTAGCCCCGCTCGACGCAACTAGAGAAAGCCCACATGCAGCAACGAAGACCCAACGCAGCCAAACATAAATTAGAAACTACAATCAAATTTGCCTCTGAATAACTTTGAGTGAATTTGGTATAAGTTGTAAAGTTTGCATCTACATTCACTTCATTCCAAATGGTTTCCAATTAATTGTTCCTTAACTACTTTTAGAAAGCTTTTGGGATAGAGACTCCATTTTAGTTTGAATGTCCAGTTTAATGGATTCAGCAGACCTGTCAGTAGGGCACGCTGCCTCCAGTGACCTGTGAGGGAGGCGCGGCCTGCACTTCCTGCACTGACCACAGGGTGGCGCCGAGTTCGCCTCTCTGACCCACAGCGCATGCTCGTTCCCTGCGAACTCGATTGTGAGGTCAGCTGAGAGCAGTTGAGCCTCCTCAGGCGCGGGGGCGGAGGCGGAGGCCTTCCGGTAGGACGCCCGGCTCAGTGTCTCTGCTGAGAGGAGCTCGGTCTCCGTCTCCTTAGGACTCGCTGGGGTTTCGGCTTCAGGACAAAGTGGGGCTGCGTCCACGCTGACTAGGGAACTAGGTTTCCTGAGGACCCAGGTGATGCCTGAGGAAAAGGTGAAGAGACGGTGAGGAAAAGTGGGGAGAAGCTTCCTGTGGGCGACTGACCGTTGAGGGGGTCCGTCTTCGTGTGAGCGAGGGAGGGCTTGGCGTGGAAAGCTGGGTGTTTGTTCAGGTTTGTGTGCAGGGTAGCCAGCGTGAGTTATGGGGCGTCCAGTTTTCCCAGCACCATTTATGGTGGGGAGTGTCGTGCTCCTTGGTGTGTCCTTGGTCCCTGTGTCATAAATTCACCGACCCCGTCCGTGGGGGTTGAAGTCTGGTCTCTCTGTCCTGTTCCTCTGGTCCCTGTGCCCGTTTTGAGCCAGTTCCACACTGTTTTGGTGACTGTAGCTTCTCAGCAGAGTGTGACGTCAGGGAGGGAGATGCCTCCAGCCCGTTCTCTTTTTTCAGGGTTTCTTTGGCTATTTGGGGTCCTTTGTGGTTCCCCACAGATATTAGGAGGATTTGCTCTATTTGGGGGGAAAATACCATGGAATTTTGGGAGGGATTGCATTCACTGTGTCCACTGCTTTGGGTAGCATGGATATTTTAACAACATTAATTGTTCCATTCCATGAGAACAGGATATCTTTCCATTTATTGGTGTGTTTTTCAATGTCTTCATCAATGTCTTAAAGTTTTCAGTGTGCAGGTCTTTCACCTCCTTGGTTGACTTTATTCCCAGGTATTTTGTTCTTTTTGATGCAGTTGTAAATAGGGTTGCTTTCTTTCTCTTTCTGATGGTTCATTATTAGTGTTTAGAAATGCAACTGATTTCTGTGTATTGATTTTGCAACTTTACTGAATTTATTTATTAGTTCTAATAGTGTTTTTGTGGCATAAAGTGGAAAATTGGAATTCAAAAATCCCACTGTTTCTACCATATCCAGGTCGTCCACAACACGGAGGACAGCGGCTCCTAATATAACCTTCCCACGGTGCCTCTAAATGACATGTGGACTTTGGGTGAACTGGATCTGGGTAAGGCTTGGCTTCTATCTGGAAGTTTGATGTTTTCTCTGCTTTTCTGGCATGCTATTGACATACATGATGTTTTGAAAAGTAATTGACTTTCCAGTAATTTCAAACATACAACTTTACATACATAAAAACAAGTCTTGTACCTTGATTAAATATACTCCTAAATATTGATGTTGACATTATTACAAATGGAATTGTTCTCATAAATTCTTTTTCAGATTATTTTTTGCCAGCGTATGCATATAAGATAGATTTTCATGAATTGATATTTTGTTCTATAACTTTGCTTATTAATTAGTTGATTAGCTCAAATAATTTCTTTGCTGATTATAGGTAGTTTTATATATGAGATGATGTGACCTATGTTCTGTGAAGAGACACGGTTTTAATGTTTCCATTCACCCATGGAGGCCTTTTATTTCTTTCCTCAAGATTCTGGGTAGAACTTCCAGTACACTATTGAGTAACGGTGATGAAGGCCAGCTTCCTGGCCTTGTTCCTGATTTCAGGAGTAAATCTTTCAGTCTTTAACATTGAGCACGATGTTTGCTGTGGCTTTTTGTACTACTCTTTTCCATATTGAACAAATTTCCTTTTATTCCTGCTTTCTTGAGTGTTTTTCATGAAATAACACTGGATTTTCATTGTAGATTTTTTGCATGAATTGATATGGTTATGTGTTTTTACTTCACACCATTATTGTGGTTGAATACATTGCTTACTTTTAATATGTTGAGCAACCTGAAATTCCTGGTGTAGAGATACTTGCTTATGGCATTATCCATTTAAAGTTCTGTTGGTTTCATGTTGCTATTATTGTGTGATAGATTTTTACATTCATATTTGTAAGTTGTACTGGGGTAGTTTTCTTGTTTTTTTCCTCTATTTTTAAAATCTTTTTTAAAATAGTGGTTTTATTTCATTCTAATTATTTATTTATTTTGGCCACGTCCCATGGCTTGTGGGATCTTAGTTCCCCAGTCAGGGATCGAAGCCGAGCCCTTGGCAGTGAAAGCACAGAGTCCTAACCACTGGGCCACCAGGGAATTCCCCAGTTTTCTTTGTCAAGATGTATTTGTATAATCTGATTAGACTTGGCTTGGTGTAAGTGGTTTGGAGGGTTAGCATTAGGGCTGGGGCTGGTGTGAGGGTTGGGGCTGTGTATGGTTTATGGTTGCTGTGATGGTTTAAGTTTTAGGGTTAATGAGTTATTTATGGGTATGGTTAATGAATATATTTTATGGTTTGCTTATGGTTATGGTTTGGCTTATTGGTTAAGGTTTATGGTTTTGGTCTCAGGGTGTTAGGGTTCTGTGTTAGAGTGGGTGTTAGGGTATGGGTGAGAATTAGGGTACAGGTAGGATGCGGGTAGAGCATGGGTTAGGGTAAGGTACAGGTTTAGGGTACGGGTTAGGCTAAGGTTAGGTCAGGGCTTAGGGTCAGGATCAGAGTTTAGGGTTAGGGTCCATGTCAGGATTAGCGTCAAGGTTGAGCGAGGCCATTGTTTTCTGCTCCTCCAGTTCTGGATTCTCATTGATAGATGAATGAAATGTCTGCTCTGGTCACCCACTGTTTCAAATTGAGCTCAGCCTTAGTCAAGGGTTCTTAGGGCCTCAGAGGTCATGCAGGGTTTCCCTCCACCCTCCCTCCTGGGAAGGGTGATGCAGGCCCCACTCTCTGTGTGCAGCCCCAGGTCCAGCATGGCCCTGACATGCAGGATACTAAGTAGACGTGATGTAAGACTTGGTGCATCAGTCTGCCAGCCCCCAGGTGCTGCCTTTTTTTTTTTTCTTAATTAATTAATTAATTAATTAATTTGGGGCTGTGTTGGGTCTGCATTGCTGCACGGAGGCTTTCTCTAGTTGCGGCGAGTGGGGGCTTCTCATTGCGGTGGCTTCTCTTGTTGCAGAGCACAGGCTCTAAGCGCGTGGGCTTCAGCAGTTGTGGCTCGCGGGTTCTAGAGCGCAGGCTCAGTAGTTGTGGTGCACGGGCTTAGTTGCTCCACAGCATGTGGGATCTTCCCGGACCAGGGCTCAAACCCGTGTCCCCTGCATTGGCAGGTGGATTCTTAACCACTGCGCCACCAGGGAAGTCTGGTGTTGCGTTCGTGAGGGCTGGTGGGGCCCTCTTGGGACTGGACGGATCCTTTGTTCCATCTGCACGGGTGTCCACGCAGCTCTCAGAACAGCCCTTGGCCTCTGAGCATCCAGGCAGGCACCCACGTTCCTCCAGCTCAGGTTAGCCTTGGCCCCTCCATCCCCGTGGCCAATTACTGAGCTGATTGTGTCTTTACTCTTTAAAATTAAATCACTCTCTCCAGGTGGGCGAGAAGTTTACTTGTGAACTTGGTTAGGGTTAGGGGCTAGGGGTTAAGGGTTAGGGGTTAGGGTCAGGGTTAGGGCTAGGGCTAGGGCTAGGAGTTAGGGTTAGGCTTAGGGTTGGGTTAGGGTTAGGGGTTAGGTTTAGGGTTAGGGTTAGTGTTGGGTTAGGGTTAGGGTTAAGGTAGGGTTAGGGTTGGGTTAGGGTTAGGGTTTAGGGTTAGGGTGTACAGCCTTACGTCCCATTCAGCTGTGAGTGTAGATGTGGTCAGTCCAGTTGCATCACAGCCCCTGATTGAATTTTGTAAGAATTCCTCTCTCTCTCACTGTCTTTCTTTTTTTATAATTAATTTTTATAGTGGGGTGTAGCTGATTTGCAATGTTGTGTTTCTTGGTGCTCTACATCCACCTGAGTCACTTACAGAGAGACATCAATAAATTCTTTTCTAGTTTCTAGTAGTCAGATAGATGTTTTTTCTGTGAATAGAGTGTGCTGAGTCCAGTTCCTTGAACAATGAGTATGTCTTGGCGATTACATTATTGGCGTATGGAACGGTATCTGTGCCAATTTCAACCTCCTGGTTTATGCATCACCGCACCACACTTTTCCCCTTAAGCAGCCATCAGTGTGTTTTGTAAATGTGTGATGGTGTTCGGTTTGTAATTCAGTTCATGGTTGGCGATTTTTAGATTCCCTTTATAAGTGATATCTTATGATAAGTTTCTCTTGCTGTCTAACTTATTTCACTCTCAATGACTATACATAAGTCCCCCTGAGTTGCTGCAACTGGCCTCATTTCATTGATTTCAGGGCTGAGTAATATTCCGTTGTGCTTAAGTACCAAATTTTCTTTCACCATTTTTTCCTTCCAAGGACTATTAAGTTGTACCCAAGTCGAGGCTGTTGTAAACATAGCAGCAGTAAACGGGGTGCCTGCGTCCTGTGGATTTTTGGTTTTTCCAACATATAGGCCCATGAGTGGAAGCGCCCTATGCTTTGTAGCTCTGTTTTTTAGATGTTTTAGGAAACACAGCACACTTCTCCAGAGTGGCCGTTGGCAATTTACATTCCCCCCTTCAGCGTAACAAGGCTCCCTTTTCTCCTCTCCTTGTCCTGAATATCTGGTTTTTACCCTTTGTGAGGATGGTCCTTTTTTCTGATTCGAAGTGATACCTCTTTGTAGTGTTGATTTGCATTGCCCGCTTCTTTGGTTGGCCAAAAAGGGCGTATGCGTTTTTCCTGAATATATTCTGGAAGTTCAATTTGAGAGACAGCTTTTTTTGTTTAATTGATTAATTAATTAATTTATTTTTGGCTGTGTTGGGTCTTCGTTTCTGTGTGAAGGCTTTCTCTAGTTGTGGCAAGCGGGGGCCACTCTTCATCGTGGTGCGCGGGCCTCTCACTCTCGCGGCCTCTCTTGTTGCGGAGCACAGGCTCCAGACGTGCAGGCTCAATAGTTGTGGCTCACGGGCCTAGTTGCTCCGCGGCATGTGGGATCTTCCCAGGTCAGGGCTCGAACCCGTGTCCCCTGCATTAGCAGGCAGATTCTCAACCACTGCGCCACCAGGGAAGCCCCTTGAATAGTTTTGTATTTAAAATTTGTCTGTGGGGACTTCCCTGGTGACGCAGTGGTTAAGAGTCCGCCTGCCAACGCAGGGGACACGGGCTCGAGCCCTGGTCCGGGAAGATCCCACATGCCGCAGAGCAACCAGGCCTGCGCGGCACAACTACTGAAGCCTGCGCGCCTAGAGCCCATGCTCGCCCACAAGAGAAGCCACCGCAATGAGAAGCCCGTGCACCGCAACGAAGAGTAGCCCCGCTCGACGCAACTAGAGAAAGCCCACATGCAGCAACGAAGACCCAACGCAGCCAAACATAAATTAGAAACTACAATCAAATTTGCCTCTGAATAACTTTGAGTGAATTTGGTATAAGTTGTAAAGTTTGCATCTACATTCACTTCATTCCAAATGGTTTCCAATTAATTGTTCCTTAACTACTTTTAGAAAGCTTTTGGGATAGAGACTCCATTTTAGTTTGAATGTCCAGTTTAATGGATTCAGCAGTCCTGTCAGTAGGGCACGCTGCCTCCAGTGACCTGTGAGGGAGGCGCGGCCTGCACTTCCTGCACTGACCACAGGGTGGCGCCGAGTTCGCCTCTCTGACCCACAGCGCATGCTCGTTCCCTGCGAACTCGATTGTGAGGTCAGCTGAGAGCAGTTGAGCCTCCTCACGCGCGGGGGCGGGGGCGGGGGCGGAGGCCTTCCGGTAGGACGCCCGGCTCAGTGTCTCTGCTGAGAGGAGCTTGGTCTCCGTCTCCTTAGGACTCGCTGGGGTTTCGGCTTCAGGACAAAGTGGGGCTGCGTCCACGCTGACTAGGGAACTAGGTTTCCTGAGGACCCAGGTGATGCCTGAGGAAAAGGTGAAGAGACGGTGAGGAAAAGTGGGGAGAAGCTTCCTGTGGGCGACTGACCGTTGAGGGGGTCCGTCTTCGTGTGAGCGAGGGAGGGCTCGGCGTGGAAAGCTGGGTTTTTGTTCAGGTTTGTGTGCAGGGTAGCCAGCGTGAGTTATGGGGCGTCCAGTTTTCCCAGCACCATTTATGGTGGGGAGTGTCGTGCTCCTTGGTGTGTCCTTGGTCCCTGTGTCATAAATTCACCGACCCCGTCCGTGGGGGTTGAAGTCTGGTCTCTCTGTCCTGTTCCTCTGGTCCCTGTGCCCGTTTTGAGCCAGTTCCACACTGTTTTGGTGACTGTAGCTTCTCAGCAGAGTGTGACGTCAGGGAGGGAGATGCCTCCAGCCCGTTCTCTTTTTTCAGGGTTTCTTTGGCTATTTGGGGTCCTTTGTGGTTCCCCACAGATATTAGGAGGATTTGCTCTATTTGGGGGGAAAATACCATGGAATTTTGGGAGGGATTGCATTCACTGTGTCCACTGCTTTGGGTAGCATGGATATTTTAACAACATTAATTGTTCCATTCCATGAGAACAGGATATCTTTCCATTTATTGGTGTGTTTTTCAATGTCTTCATCAATGTCTTAAAGTTTTCAGTGTGCAGGTCTTTCACCTCCTTGGTTGACTTTATTCCCAGGTATTTTGTTCTTTTTGATGCAGTTGTAAATAGGGTTGCTTTCTTTCTCTTTCTGATGGTTCATTATTAGTGTTTAGAAATGCAACTGATTTCTGTGTATTGATTTTGCAACTTTACTGAATTTATTTATTAGTTCTAATAGTGTTTTTGTGGCATGAAGTGGAAAATTGGAATTCAAAAATCCCACTGTTTCTACCATATCCAGGTCGTCCACAACACGGAGGACAGCGGCTCCTAATATAACCTTCCCACGGTGCCTCTAAATGACATGTGGACTTTGGGTGAACTGGATCTGGGTAAGGCTTGGCTTCTATCTGGAAGTTTGATGTTTTCTCTGCTTTTCTGGCATGCTATTGACATACATGATGTTTTGAAAAGTAATTGACTTTCCAGTAATTTCAAACATACAACTTTACATACATAAAAACAAGTCTTGTACCTTGATTAAATATACTCCTAAATATTGATGTTGACATTATTACAAATGGAATTGTTCTCATAAATTCTTTTTCAGATTATTTTTTGCCAGCGTATGCATATAAGATAGATTTTCATGAATTGATATTTTGTTCTATAACTTTGCTTATTAATTAGTTGATTAGCTCAAATAATTTCTTTGCTGATTATAGGTAGTTTTATATATGAGATGATGTGACCTATGTTCTGTGAAGAGACACGGTTTTAATGTTTCCATTCACCCATGGAGGCCTTTTATTTCTTTCCTCAAGATTCTGGGTAGAACTTCCAGTACACTATTGAGTAACGGTGATGAAGGCCAGCTTCCTGGCCTTGTTCCTGATTTCAGGAGTAAATCTTTCAGTCTTTAACATTGAGCACGATGTTTGCTGTGGCTTTTTGTACTACTCTTTTCCATATTGAACGAATTTCCTTTTATTCCTGCTTTCTTGAGTGTTTTTCATGAAATAACACTGGATTTTCATTGTAGATTTTTTGCATGAATTGATATGGTTATGTGTTTTTACTTCACACCATTATTGTGGTTGAATACATTGCTTACTTTTAATATGTTGAGCAACCTGAAATTCCTGGTGTAGAGATACTTGCTTATGGCATTATCCATTTAAAGTTCTGTTGGTTTCATGTTGCTATTATTGTGTGATAGATTTTTACATTCATATTTGTAAGTTGTACTGGGGTAGTTTTCTTGTTTTTTTCCTCTATTTTTAAAATCTTTTTTAAAATAGTGGTTTTATTTCATTCTAATTATTTATTTATTTTGGCCACGTCCCATGGCTTGTGGGATCTTAGTTCCCCAGTCAGGGATCGAACCCGAGCCCTTGGCAGTGAAAGCACAGAGTCCTAACCACTGGGCCACCAGGGAATTCCCCAGTTTTCTTTTTCAAGATGTATTTGTATAATCTGATTAGACTTGGCTTGGTGTAAGTGGTTTGGAGGGTTAGCATTAGGGCTGGGGCTGGTGTGAGGGTTGGGGCTGTGTATGGTTTAAGTTTTAGGGTTAATGAGTTATTTATGGGTATGGTTAATGAATATATTTTATGGTTTGCTTATGGTTATGGTTTGGCTTATTGGTTAAGGTTTATGGTTTTGGTCTCAGGGTGTTAGGGTTCTGTGTTAGAGTGGGTGTTAGGGTATGGGTGAGAATTGGGGTACAGGTAGGATGCGGGTAGAGCATGGGTTAGGGTAAGGTACAGGTTTAGGGTACGGGTTAGGCTAAGGTTCGGTCAGGGCTTAGGGTCAGGATCAGAGTTTAGGGTTAGGGTCCATGTCAGGATTAGCGTCAAGGTTGAGCGAGGCCATTGTTTTCTGCTCCTCCAGTTCTGGATTCTCATTGATAGATGAATGAAATGTCTGCTCTGGTCACCCACTGTTTCAAATTGAGCTCAGCCTTAGTCAAGGGTTCTTAGGGCCTCAGAGGTCATGCAGGGTTTCCCTCCACCCTCCCTCCTGGGAAGGGTGATGCAGGCCCCACTCTCTGTGTGCAGCCCCAGGTCCAGCATGGCCCTGACATGCAGGATACTAAGTAGACGTGATGTAAGACTTGGTGCATCAGTCTGCCAGCCCCCAGGTGCTGCCTTTTTTTTTTTTCTTAATTAATTAATTAATTAATTAATTTGGGGCTCTGTTCGGTCTGCATTGCTGCACGGAGGCTTTCTCTAGTTGCGGCGAGTGGGGGCTTCTCATTGCGGTGGCTTCTCTTGCTGCAGAGCACAGGCTCTAAGCGCGTGGGCTTCAGCAGTTGTGGCTCGCGGGTTCTAGAGCGCAGGCTCAGTAGTTGTGGTGCACGGGCTTAGTTGCTCCACAGCATGTGGGATCTTCCCGGACCAGGGCTCAAACCCGTGTCCCCTGCATTGGCAGGTGGATTCTTAACCACTGCGCCACCAGGGACGTCTGGTGTTGCGTTCGTGAGGGCTGGTGGGGCCCTCTTGGGACTGGACGGATCCTTTGTTCCATCTGCACGGGTGTCCAAGCAGCTCTCAGAACAGCCCTTGGCCTCTGAGCATCCAGGCAGGCACCCACGTTCCTCCAGCTCAGGTTAGCCTTGGCCCCTCCATCCCCGTGGCCAATTACTGAGCTGATTGTGTCTTTACTCTTTAAAATTAAATCACTCTCTCCAGGTGGGCGAGAAGTTTACTTGTGAACTTGGTTAGGGTTAGGGGCTAGGGGTTAAGGGTTAGGGGTTAGGGTCAGGGTTAGGGCTAGGGCTAGGGCTAGGGGTTAGGGTTAGGCTTAGGGTTGGGTTAGGGTTAGGGGTTAGGTTTAGGGTTAGGGTTAGTGTTGGGTTAGGGTTAGGGTTAAGGTAGGGTTAGGGTTGGGTTAGGGTTAGGGTTTAGGGTTAGGGTGTCCAGCCTTACGTCCCATTCAGCTGTGAGTGTAGATGTGGTCAGTCCAGTTGCATCACAGCCCCTGATTGAATTTTGTAAGAATTCCTCTCTCTCTCACTGTCTTTCTTTTTTTTATAATTAATTTTTATAGTGGGGTGTAGCTGATTTGCAATGTTGTGTTTCTTGGTGCTCTACATCCACCTGAGTCACTTACAGAGAGACATCAATAAATTCTTTTCTAGTTTCTAGTAGTCAGATAGATGTTTTTTCTGTGAATAGAGTGTGCTGAGTCCAGTTCCTTGAACAATGAGTATGTCTTGGCGATTACATTATTGGCGTATGGAACGGTATCTGTGCCAATTTCAACCTCCTGGTTTATGCATCACCGCACCACACTTTTCCCCTTAAGCAGCCATCAGTGTGTTTTGTAAATGTGTGATGGTGTTCGGTTTGTAATTCAGTTCATGGTTGGCGATTTTTAGATTCCCTTTATAAGTGATATCTTATGATAAGTTTCTCTTGCTGTCTAACTTATTTCACTCTCAATGACCATACATAAGTCCCCCTGAGTTGCTGCAACTGGCCTCATTTCATTGATTTCAGGGCTGAGTAATATTCCGTTGTGCTTAAGTACCAAATTTTCTTTCACCATTTTTTCCTTCCAAGGACTATTAAGTTGTACCCAAGTCGAGGCTGTTGTAAACATAGCAGCAGTAAACGGGGTGCCTGCGTCCTGTGGATTTTTGGTTTTTCCAACATATAGGCCCATGAGTGGAAGCGCCCTATGCTTTGTAGCTCTGTTTTTTAGATGTTTTAGGAAACACAGCACACTTCTCCAGAGTGGCCGTTGGCAATTTACATTCCCCCCTTCAGCGTAACAAGGCTCCCTTTTCTCCTCTCCTTGTCCTGCATATCTGGTTTTTACCCTTTGTGAGGATGGTCCTTTTTTCTGATTCGAAGTGATACCTCTTTGTAGTGTTGATTTGCATTGCCCGCTTCTTTGGTTGGCCAAAAAGGGCGTATGCGTTTTTCCTGAATATATTCTGGAAGTTCAATTTGAGAGACAGCTTTTTTTGTTTAATTGATTAATTAATTAATTTATTTTTGGCTGTGTTGGGTCTTCGTTTCTGTGTGAAGGCTTTCTCTAGTTGTGGCAAGCGGGGGCCACTCTTCATCGCGGTGCGCGGGCCTCTCACTCTCGCGGCCTCTCTTGTTGCGGAGCACAGGCTCCAGACGTGCAGGCTCAATAGTTGTGGCTCACGGGCCTAGTTGCTCCGCGGCATGTGGGATCTTCCCAGGTCAGGGCTCGAACCCGTGTCCCCTGCATTAGCAGGCAGATTCTCAACCACTGCGCCACCAGGGAAGCCCCTTGAATAGTTTTGTATTTAAAATTTGTCTGTGGGGACTTCCCTGGTGACGCAGTGGTTAAGAGTCCGCCTGCCAACGCAGGGGACACGGGCTCGAGCCCTGGTCCGGGAAGATCCCACATGCCGCAGAGCAACCAGGCCTGCGCGGCACAACTACTGAAGCCTGCGCGCCTAGAGCCCATGCTCGCCCACAAGAGAAGCCACCGCAATGAGAAGCCCGTGCACCGCAACGAAGAGTAGCCCCGCTCGACGCAACTAGAGAAAGCCCACATGCAGCAACGAAGACCCAACGCAGCCAAACATAAATTAGAAACTACAATCAAATTTGCCTCTGAATAACTTTGAGTGAATTTGGTATAAGTTGTAAAGTTTGCATCTACATTCACTTCATTCCAAATGGTTTCCAATTAATTGTTCCTTAACTACTTTTAGAAAGCTTTTGGGATAGAGACTCCATTTTAGTTTGAATGTCCAGTTTAATGGATTCAGCAGTCCTGTCAGTAGGGCACGCTGCCTCCAGTGACCTGTGAGGGAGGCGCGGCCTGCACTTCCTGCACTGACCACAGGGTGGCGCCGAGTTCGCCTCTCTGACCCACAGCGCATGCTCGTTCCCTGCGAACTCGATTGTGAGGTCAGCTGAGAGCAGTTGAGCCTCCTCACGCGCGGGGGCGGGGGCGGGGGCGGAGGCCTTCCGGTAGGACGCCCGGCTCAGTGTCTCTGCTGAGAGGAGCTCGGTCTCCGTCTCCTTAGGACTCGCTGGGGTTTCGGCTTCAGGACAAAGTGGGGCTGCGTCCACGCTGACTAGGGAACTAGGTTTCCTGAGGACCCAGGTGATGCCTGAGGAAAAGGTGAAGAGACGGTGAGGAAAAGTGGGGAGAAGCTTCCTGTGGGCGACTGACCGTTGAGGGGGTCCGTCTTCGTGTGAGCGAGGGAGGGCTCGGCGTGGAAAGCTGGGTTTTTGTTCAGGTTTGTGTGCAGGGTAGCCAGCGTGAGTTATGGGGCGTCCAGTTTTCCCAGCACCATTTATGGTGGGGAGTGTCGTGCTCCTTGGTGTGTCCTTGGTCCCTGTGTCATAAATTCACCGACCCCGTCCGTGGGGGTTGAAGTCTGGTCTCTCTGTCCTGTTCCTCTGGTCCCTGTGCCCGTTTTGAGCCAGTTCCACACTGTTTTGGTGACTGTAGCTTCTCAGCAGAGTGTGACGTCAGGGAGGGAGATGCCTCCAGCCCGTTCTCTTTTTTCAGGGTTTCTTTGGCTATTTGGGGTCCTTTGTGGTTCCCCACAGATATTAGGAGGATTTGCTCTATTTGGGGGGAAAATACCATGGAATTTTGGGAGGGATTGCATTCACTGTGTCCACTGCTTTGGGTAGCATGGATATTTTAACAACATTAATTGTTCCATTCCATGAGAACAGGATATCTTTCCATTTATTGGTGTGTTTTTCAATGTCTTCATCAATGTCTTAAAGTTTTCAGTGTGCAGGTCTTTCACCTCCTTGGTTGACTTTATTCCCAGGTATTTTGTTCTTTTTGATGCAGTTGTAAATAGGGTTGCTTTCTTTCTCTTTCTGATGGTTCATTATTAGTGTTTAGAAATGCAACTGATTTCTGTGTATTGATTTTGCAACTTTACTGAATTTATTTATTAGTTCTAATAGTGTTTTTGTGGCATGAAGTGGAAAATTGGAATTCAAAAATCCCACTGTTTCTACCATATCCAGGTCGTCCACAACACGGAGGACAGCGGCTCCTAATGTAACCTTCCCACGGTGCCTCTAAATGACATGTGGACTTTGGGTGAACTGGATCTGGGTAAGGCTTGGCTTCTATCTGGAAGTTTGATGTTTTCTCTGCTTTTCTGGCATGCTATTGACATACATGATGTTTTGAAAAGTAATTGACTTTCCAGTAATTTCAAACATACAACTTTACATACATAAAAACAAGTCTTGTACCTTGATTAAATATACTCCTAAATATTGATGTTGACATTATTACAAATGGAATTGTTCTCATAAATTCTTTTTCAGATTATTTTTTGCCAGCGTATGCATATAAGATAGATTTTCATGAATTGATATTTTGTTCTATAACTTTGCTTATTAATTAGTTGATTAGCTCAAATAATTTCTTTGCTGATTATAGGTAGTTTTATATATGAGATGATGTGACCTATGTTCTGTGAAGAGACACGGTTTTAATGTTTCCATTCACCCATGGAGGCCTTTTATTTCTTTCCTCAAGATTCTGGGTAGAACTTCCAGTACACTATTGAGTAACGGTGATGAAGGCCAGCTTCCTGGCCTTGTTCCTGATTTCAGGAGTAAATCTTTCAGTCTTTAACATTGAGCACGATGTTTGCTGTGGCTTTTTGTACTACTCTTTTCCATATTGAACGAATTTCCTTTTATTCCTGCTTTCTTGAGTGTTTTTCATGAAATAACACTGGATTTTCATTGTAGATTTTTTGCATGAATTGATATGGTTATGTGTTTTTACTTCACACCATTATTGTGGTTGAATACATTGCTTACTTTTAATATGTTGAGCAACCTGAAATTCCTGGTGTAGAGATACTTGCTTATGGCATTATCCATTTAAAGTTCTGTTGGTTTCATGTTGCTATTATTGTGTGATAGATTTTTACATTCATATTTGTAAGTTGTACTGGGGTAGTTTTCTTGTTTTTTTCCTCTATTTTTAAAATCTTTTTTAAAATAGTGGTTTTATTTCATTCTAATTATTTATTTATTTTGGCCACGTCCCATGGCTTGTGGGATCTTAGTTCCCCAGTCAGGGATCGAACCCGAGCCCTTGGCAGTGAAAGCACAGAGTCCTAACCACTGGGCCACCAGGGAATTCCCCAGTTTTCTTTTTCAAGATGTATTTGTATAATCTGATTAGACTTGGCTTGGTGTAAGTGGTTTGGAGGGTTAGCATTAGGGCTGGGGCTGGTGTGAGGGTTGGGGCTGTGTATGGTTTAAGTTTTAGGGTTAATGAGTTATTTATGGGTATGGTTAATGAATATATTTTATGGTTTGCTTATGGTTATGGTTTGGCTTATTGGTTAAGGTTTATGGTTTTGGTCTCAGGGTGTTAGGGTTCTGTGTTAGAGTGGGTGTTAGGGTATGGGTGAGAATTGGGGTACAGGTAGGATGCGGGTAGAGCATGGGTTAGGGTAAGGTACAGGTTTAGGGTACGGGTTAGGCTAAGGTTCGGTCAGGGCTTAGGGTCAGGATCAGAGTTTAGGGTTAGGGTCCATGTCAGGATTAGCGTCAAGGTTGAGCGAGGCCATTGTTTTCTGCTCCTCCAGTTCTGGATTCTCATTGATAGATGAATGAAATGTCTGCTCTGGTCACCCACTGTTTCAAATTGAGCTCAGCCTTAGTCAAGGGTTCTTAGGGCCTCAGAGGTCATGCAGGGTTTCCCTCCACCCTCCCTCCTGGGAAGGGTGATGCAGGCCCCACTCTCTGTGTGCAGCCCCAGGTCCAGCATGGCCCTGACATGCAGGATACTAAGTAGACGTGATGTAAGACTTGGTGCATCAGTCTGCCAGCCCCCAGGTGCTGCCTTTTTTTTTTTTCTTAATTAATTAATTAATTAATTAATTTGGGGCTCTGTTCGGTCTGCATTGCTGCACGGAGGCTTTCTCTAGTTGCGGCGAGTGGGGGCTTCTCATTGCGGTGGCTTCTCTTGCTGCAGAGCACAGGCTCTAAGCGCGTGGGCTTCAGCAGTTGTGGCTCGCGGGTTCTAGAGCGCAGGCTCAGTAGTTGTGGTGCACGGGCTTAGTTGCTCCACAGCATGTGGGATCTTCCCGGACCAGGGCTCAAACCCGTGTCCCCTGCATTGGCAGGTGGATTCTTAACCACTGCGCCACCAGGGACGTCTGGTGTTGCGTTCGTGAGGGCTGGTGGGGCCCTCTTGGGACTGGACGGATCCTTTGTTCCATCTGCACGGGTGTCCAAGCAGCTCTCAGAACAGCCCTTGGCCTCTGAGCATCCAGGCAGGCACCCACGTTCCTCCAGCTCAGGTTAGCCTTGGCCCCTCCATCCCCGTGGCCAATTACTGAGCTGATTGTGTCTTTACTCTTTAAAATTAAATCACTCTCTCCAGGTGGGCGAGAAGTTTACTTGTGAACTTGGTTAGGGTTAGGGGCTAGGGGTTAAGGGTTAGGGGTTAGGGTCAGGGTTAGGGCTAGGGCTAGGGCTAGGGGTTAGGGTTAGGCTTAGGGTTGGGTTAGGGTTAGGGGTTAGGTTTAGGGTTAGGGTTAGTGTTGGGTTAGGGTTAGGGTTAAGGTAGGGTTAGGGTTGGGTTAGGGTTAGGGTTTAGGGTTAGGGTGTCCAGCCTTACGTCCCATTCAGCTGTGAGTGTAGATGTGGTCAGTCCAGTTGCATCACAGCCCCTGATTGAATTTTGTAAGAATTCCTCTCTCTCTCACTGTCTTTCTTTTTTTTATAATTAATTTTTATAGTGGGGTGTAGCTGATTTGCAATGTTGTGTTTCTTGGTGCTCTACATCCACCTGAGTCACTTACAGAGAGACATCAATAAATTCTTTTCTAGTTTCTAGTAGTCAGATAGATGTTTTTTCTGTGAATAGAGTGTGCTGAGTCCAGTTCCTTGAACAATGAGTATGTCTTGGCGATTACATTATTGGCGTATGGAACGGTATCTGTGCCAATTTCAACCTCCTGGTTTATGCATCACCGCACCACACTTTTCCCCTTAAGCAGCCATCAGTGTGTTTTGTAAATGTGTGATGGTGTTCGGTTTGTAATTCAGTTCATGGTTGGCGATTTTTAGATTCCCTTTATAAGTGATATCTTATGATAAGTTTCTCTTGCTGTCTAACTTATTTCACTCTCAATGACCATACATAAGTCCCCCTGAGTTGCTGCAACTGGCCTCATTTCATTGATTTCAGGGCTGAGTAATATTCCGTTGTGCTTAAGTACCAAATTTTCTTTCACCATTTTTTCCTTCCAAGGACTATTAAGTTGTACCCAAGTCGAGGCTGTTGTAAACATAGCAGCAGTAAACGGGGTGCCTGCGTCCTGTGGATTTTTGGTTTTTCCAACATATAGGCCCATGAGTGGAAGCGCCCTATGCTTTGTAGCTCTGTTTTTTAGATGTTTTAGGAAACACAGCACACTTCTCCAGAGTGGCCGTTGGCAATTTACATTCCCCCCTTCAGCGTAACAAGGCTCCCTTTTCTCCTCTCCTTGTCCTGCATATCTGGTTTTTACCCTTTGTGAGGATGGTCCTTTTTTCTGATTCGAAGTGATACCTCTTTGTAGTGTTGATTTGCATTGCCCGCTTCTTTGGTTGGCCAAAAAGGGCGTATGCGTTTTTCCTGAATATATTCTGGAAGTTCAATTTGAGAGACAGCTTTTTTTGTTTAATTGATTAATTAATTAATTTATTTTTGGCTGTGTTGGGTCTTCGTTTCTGTGTGAAGGCTTTCTCTAGTTGTGGCAAGCGGGGGCCACTCTTCATCGCGGTGCGCGGGCCTCTCACTATCGCGGCCTCTCTTGTTGCGGAGCACAGGCTCCAGACGTGCAGGCTCAATA
The DNA here is from genome assembly GCF_965194825.1 of Balaenoptera physalus. NCBI lineage: Eukaryota > Metazoa > Chordata > Mammalia > Artiodactyla > Balaenopteridae > Balaenoptera > Balaenoptera physalus. The sequence goes on from NW_028125556.1 coordinate 141,566, forward strand.
GTTGTGGCTCACGGGCCTAGTTGCTCCGCGGCATGTGGGATCTTCCCAGGTCAGGGCTCGAACCCGTGTCCCCTGCATTAGCAGGCAGATTCTCAACCACTGCGCCACCAGGGAAGCCCCTTGAATAGTTTTGTATTTAAAATTTGTCTGTGGGGACTTCCCTGGTGACGCAGTGGTTAAGAGTCCGCCTGCCAATGCAGGGGACACGGGCTCGAGCCCTGGTCCGGGAAGCTCCCACATGCCGCAGAGCACCCGAGCCTGCGCGGCACAACTACTGAAGCCTGCGCGCCTAGAGCCCATGCTCGCCCACAAGAGAAGCCACCGCAATGAGAAGCCCGTGCACCGCAACGAAGAGTAGCCCCGCTCGACGCAACTAGAGAAAGCCCACATGCAGCAACGAAGACCCAACGCAGCCAAACATAAATTAGAAACTACAATCAAATTTGCCTCTGAATAACTTTGAGTGAATTTGGTATAAGTTGTAAAGTTTGCATCTACATTCACTTCATTCCAAATGGTTTCCAATTAATTGTTCCTTAACTACTTTTAGAAAGCTTTTGGGATAGAGACTCCATTTTAGTTTGAATGTCCAGTTTAATGGATTCAGCAGTCCTGTCAGTAGGGCACGCTGCCTCCAGTGACCTGTGAGGGAGGCGCGGCCTGCACTTCCTGCACTGACCACAGGGTGGCGCCGAGTTCGCCTCTCTGACCCACAGCGCATGCTCGTTCCCTGCGAACTCGATTGTGAGGTCAGCTGAGAGCAGTTGAGCCTCCTCACGCGCGGGGGCGGGGGCGGGGGCGGAGGCCTTCCGGTAGGACGCCCGGCTCAGTGTCTCTGCTGAGAGGAGCTCGGTCTCCGTCTCCTTAGGACTCGCTGGGGTTTCGGCTTCAGGACAAAGTGGGGCTGCGTCCACGCTGACTAGGGAACTAGGTTTCCTGAGGACCCAGGTGATGCCTGAGGAAAAGGTGAAGAGACGGTGAGGAAAAGTGGGGAGAAGCTTCCTGTGGGCGACTGACCGTTGAGGGGGTCCGTCTTCGTGTGAGCGAGGGAGGGCTCGGCGTGGAAAGCTGGGTTTTTGTTCAGGTTTGTGTGCAGGGTAGCCAGCGTGAGTTATGGGGCGTCCAGTTTTCCCAGCACCATTTATGGTGGGGAGTGTCGTGCTCCTTGGTGTGTCCTTGGTCCCTGTGTCATAAATTCACCGACCCCGTCCGTGGGGGTTGAAGTCTGGTCTCTCTGTCCTGTTCCTCTGGTCCCTGTGCCCGTTTTGAGCCAGTTCCACACTGTTTTGGTGACTGTAGCTTCTCAGCAGAGTGTGACGTCAGGGAGGGAGATGCCTCCAGCCCGTTCTCTTTTTTCAGGGTTTCTTTGGCTATTTGGGGTCCTTTGTGGTTCCCCACAGATATTAGGAGGATTTGCTCTATTTGGGGGGAAAATACCATGGAATTTTGGGAGGGATTGCATTCACTGTGTCCACTGCTTTGGGTAGCATGGATATTTTAACAACATTAATTGTTCCATTCCATGAGAACAGGATATCTTTCCATTTATTGGTGTGTTTTTCAATGTCTTCATCAATGTCTTAAAGTTTTCAGTGTGCAGGTCTTTCACCTCCTTGGTTGACTTTATTCCCAGGTATTTTGTTCTTTTTGATGCAGTTGTAAATAGGGTTGCTTTCTTTCTCTTTCTGATGGTTCATTATTAGTGTTTAGAAATGCAACTGATTTCTGTGTATTGATTTTGCAACTTTACTGAATTTATTTATTAGTTCTAATAGTGTTTTTGTGGCATGAAGTGGAAAATTGGAATTCAAAAATCCCACTGTTTCTACCATATCCAGGTCGTCCACAACACGGAGGACAGCGGCTCCTAATGTAACCTTCCCACGGTGCCTCTAAATGACATGTGGACTTTGGGTGAACTGGATCTGGGTAAGGCTTGGCTTCTATCTGGAAGTTTGATGTTTTCTCTGCTTTTCTGGCATGCTATTGACATACATGATGTTTTGAAAAGTAATTGACTTTCCAGTAATTTCAAACATACAACTATACATACATAAAAACAAGTCTTGTACCTTGATTAAATATACTCCTAAATATTGATGTTGACATTATTACAAATGGAATTGTTCTCATAAATTCTTTTTCAGATTATTTTTTGCCAGCGTATGCATATAAGATAGATTTTCATGAATTGATATTTTGTTCTATAACTTTGCTTATTAATTAGTTGATTAGCTCAAATAATTTCTTTGCTGATTATAGGTAGTTTTATATATGAGATGATGTGACCTATGTTCTGTGAAGAGACACGGTTTTAATGTTTCCATTCACCCATGGAGGCCTTTTATTTCTTTCCTCAAGATTCTGGGTAGAACTTCCAGTACACTATTGAGTAACGGTGATGAAGGCCAGCTTCCTGGCCTTGTTCCTGATTTCAGGAGTAAATCTTTCAGTCTTTAACATTGAGCACGATGTTTGCTGTGGCTTTTTGTACTACTCTTTTCCATATTGAACGAATTTCCTTTTATTCCTGCTTTCTTGAGTGTTTTTCATGAAATAACACTGGATTTTCATTGTAGATTTTTTGCATGAATTGATATGGTTATGTGTTTTTACTTCACACCATTATTGTGGTTGAATACATTGCTTACTTTTAATATGTTGAGCAACCTGAAATTCCTGGTGTAGAGATACTTGCTTATGGCATTATCCATTTAAAGTTCTGTTGGTTTCATGTTGCTATTATTGTGTGATAGATTTTTACATTCATATTTGTAAGTTGTACTGGGGTAGTTTTCTTGTTTTTTTCCTCTATTTTTAAAATCTTTTTTAAAATAGTGGTTTTATTTCATTCTAATTATTTATTTATTTTGGCCACGTCCCATGGCTTGTGGGATCTTAGTTCCCCAGTCAGGGATCGAACCCGAGCCCTTGGCAGTGAAAGCACAGAGTCCTAACCACTGGGCCACCAGGGAATTCCCCAGTTTTCTTTTTCAAGATGTATTTGTATAATCTGATTAGACTTGGCTTGGTGTAAGTGGTTTGGAGGGTTAGCATTAGGGCTGGGGCTGGTGTGAGGGTTGGGGCTGTGTATGGTTTAAGTTTTAGGGTTAATGAGTTATTTATGGGTATGGTTAATGAATATATTTTATGGTTTGCTTATGGTTATGGTTTGGCTTATTGGTTAAGGTTTATGGTTTTGGTCTCAGGGTGTTAGGGTTCTGTGTTAGAGTGGGTGTTAGGGTATGGGTGAGAATTGGGGTACAGGTAGGATGCGGGTAGAGCATGGGTTAGGGTAAGGTACAGGTTTAGGGTACGGGTTAGGCTAAGGTTCGGTCAGGGCTTAGGGTCAGGATCAGAGTTTAGGGTTAGGGTCCATGTCAGGATTAGCGTCAAGGTTGAGCGAGGCCATTGTTTTCTGCTCCTCCAGTTCTGGATTCTCATTGATAGATGAATGAAATGTCTGCTCTGGTCACCCACTGTTTCAAATTGAGCTCAGCCTTAGTCAAGGGTTCTTAGGGCCTCAGAGGTCATGCAGGGTTTCCCTCCACCCTCCCTCCTGGGAAGGGTGATGCAGGCCCCACTCTCTGTGTGCAGCCCCAGGTCCAGCATGGCCCTGACATGCAGGATACTAAGTAGACGTGATGTAAGACTTGGTGCATCAGTCTGCCAGCCCCCAGGTGCTGCCTTTTTTTTTTTTCTTAATTAATTAATTAATTAATTAATTTGGGGCTCTGTTCGGTCTGCATTGCTGCACGGAGGCTTTCTCTAGTTGCGGCGAGTGGGGGCTTCTCATTGCGGTGGCTTCTCTTGCTGCAGAGCACAGGCTCTAAGCGCGTGGGCTTCAGCAGTTGTGGCTCGCGGGTTCTAGAGCGCAGGCTCAGTAGTTGTGGTGCACGGGCTTAGTTGCTCCACAGCATGTGGGATCTTCCCGGACCAGGGCTCAAACCCGTGTCCCCTGCATTGGCAGGTGGATTCTTAACCACTGCGCCACCAGGGACGTCTGGTGTTGCGTTCGTGAGGGCTGGTGGGGCCCTCTTGGGACTGGACGGATCCTTTGTTCCATCTGCACGGGTGTCCAAGCAGCTCTCAGAACAGCCCTTGGCCTCTGAGCATCCAGGCAGGCACCCACGTTCCTCCAGCTCAGGTTAGCCTTGGCCCCTCCATCCCCGTGGCCAATTACTGAGCTGATTGTGTCTTTACTCTTTAAAATTAAATCACTCTCTCCAGGTGGGCGAGAAGTTTACTTGTGAACTTGGTTAGGGTTAGGGGCTAGGGGTTAAGGGTTAGGGGTTAGGGTCAGGGTTAGGGCTAGGGCTAGGGCTAGGGGTTAGGGTTAGGCTTAGGGTTGGGTTAGGGTTAGGGGTTAGGTTTAGGGTTAGGGTTAGTGTTGGGTTAGGGTTAGGGTTAAGGTAGGGTTAGGGTTGGGTTAGGGTTAGGGTTTAGGGTTAGGGTGTCCAGCCTTACGTCCCATTCAGCTGTGAGTGTAGATGTGGTCAGTCCAGTTGCATCACAGCCCCTGATTGAATTTTGTAAGAATTCCTCTCTCTCTCACTGTCTTTCTTTTTTTTATAATTAATTTTTATAGTGGGGTGTAGCTGATTTGCAATGTTGTGTTTCTTGGTGCTCTACATCCACCTGAGTCACTTACAGAGAGACATCAATAAATTCTTTTCTAGTTTCTAGTAGTCAGATAGATGTTTTTTCTGTGAATAGAGTGTGCTGAGTCCAGTTCCTTGAACAATGAGTATGTCTTGGCGATTACATTATTGGCGTATGGAACGGTATCTGTGCCAATTTCAACCTCCTGGTTTATGCATCACCGCACCACACTTTTCCCCTTAAGCAGCCATCAGTGTGTTTTGTAAATGTGTGATGGTGTTCGGTTTGTAATTCAGTTCATGGTTGGCGATTTTTAGATTCCCTTTATAAGTGATATCTTATGATAAGTTTCTCTTGCTGTCTAACTTATTTCACTCTCAATGACCATACATAAGTCCCCCTGAGTTGCTGCAACTGGCCTCATTTCATTGATTTCAGGGCTGAGTAATATTCCGTTGTGCTTAAGTACCAAATTTTCTTTCACCATTTTTTCCTTCCAAGGACTATTAAGTTGTACCCAAGTCGAGGCTGTTGTAAACATAGCAGCAGTAAACGGGGTGCCTGCGTCCTGTGGATTTTTGGTTTTTCCAACATATAGGCCCATGAGTGGAAGCGCCCTATGCTTTGTAGCTCTGTTTTTTAGATGTTTTAGGAAACACAGCACACTTCTCCAGAGTGGCCGTTGGCAATTTACATTCCCCCCTTCAGCGTAACAAGGCTCCCTTTTCTCCTCTCCTTGTCCTGCATATCTGGTTTTTACCCTTTGTGAGGATGGTCCTTTTTTCTGATTCGAAGTGATACCTCTTTGTAGTGTTGATTTGCATTGCCCGCTTCTTTGGTTGGCCAAAAAGGGCGTATGCGTTTTTCCTGAATATATTCTGGAAGTTCAATTTGAGAGACAGCTTTTTTTGTTTAATTGATTAATTAATTAATTTATTTTTGGCTGTGTTGGGTCTTCGTTTCTGTGTGAAGGCTTTCTCTAGTTGTGGCAAGCGGGGGCCACTCTTCATCGCGGTGCGCGGGCCTCTCACTATCGCGGCCTCTCTTGTTGCGGAGCACAGGCTCCAGACGTGCAGGCTCAATAGTTGTGGCTCACGGGCCTAGTTGCTCCGCGGCATGTGGGATCTTCCCAGGTCAGGGCTCGAACCCGTGTCCCCTGCATTAGCAGGCAGATTCTCAACCACTGCGCCACCAGGGAAGCCCCTTGAATAGTTTTGTATTTAAAATTTGTCTGTGGGGACTTCCCTGGTGACGCAGTGGTTAAGAGTCCGCCTGCCAATGCAGGGGACACGGGCTCGAGCCCTGGTCCGGGAAGCTCCCACATGCCGCAGAGCACCCGAGCCTGCGCGGCACAACTACTGAAGCCTGCGCGCCTAGAGCCCATGCTCGCCCACAAGAGAAGCCACCGCAATGAGAAGCCCGTGCACCGCAACAAAGAGTAGCCCCGCTCGACGCAACTAGAGAAAGCCCACATGCAGCAACGAAGACCCAACGCAGCCAAACATAAATTAGAAACTACAATCAAATTTGCCTCTGAATAACTTTGAGTGAATTTGGTATAAGTTGTAAAGTTTGCATCTACATTCACTTCATTCCAAATGGTTTCCAATTAATTGTTCCTTAACTACTTTTAGAAAGCTTTTGGGATAGAGACTCCATTTTAGTTTGAATGTCCAGTTTAATGGATTCAGCAGTCCTGTCAGTAGGGCACGCTGCCTCCAGTGACCTGTGAGGGAGGCGCGGCCTGCACTTCCTGCACTGACCACAGGGTGGCGCCGAGTTCGCCTCTCTGACCCACAGCGCATGCTCGTTCCCTGCGAACTCGATTGTGAGGTCAGCTGAGAGCAGTTGAGCCTCCTCACGCGCGGGGGCGGGGGCGGGGGCGGAGGCCTTCCGGTAGGACGCCCGGCTCAGTGTCTCTGCTGAGAGGAGCTCGGTCTCCGTCTCCTTAGGACTCGCTGGGGTTTCGGCTTCAGGACAAAGTGGGGCTGCGTCCACGCTGACTAGGGAACTAGGTTTCCTGAGGACCCAGGTGATGCCTGAGGAAAAGGTGAAGAGACGGTGAGGAAAAGTGGGGAGAAGCTTCCTGTGGGCGACTGACCGTTGAGGGGGTCCGTCTTCGTGTGAGCGAGGGAGGGCTCGGCGTGGAAAGCTGGGTTTTTGTTCAGGTTTGTGTGCAGGGTAGCCAGCGTGAGTTATGGGGCGTCCAGTTTTCCCAGCACCATTTATGGTGGGGAGTGTCGTGCTCCTTGGTGTGTCCTTGGTCCCTGTGTCATAAATTCACCGACCCCGTCCGTGGGGGTTGAAGTCTGGTCTCTCTGTCCTGTTCCTCTGGTCCCTGTGCCCGTTTTGAGCCAGTTCCACACTGTTTTGGTGACTGTAGCTTCTCAGCAGAGTGTGACGTCAGGGAGGGAGATGCCTCCAGCCCGTTCTCTTTTTTCAGGGTTTCTTTGGCTATTTGGGGTCCTTTGTGGTTCCCCACAGATATTAGGAGGATTTGCTCTATTTGGGGGGAAAATACCATGGAATTTTGGGAGGGATTGCATTCACTGTGTCCACTGCTTTGGGTAGCATGGATATTTTAACAACATTAATTGTTCCATTCCATGAGAACAGGATATCTTTCCATTTATTGGTGTGTTTTTCAATGTCTTCATCAATGTCTTAAAGTTTTCAGTGTGCAGGTCTTTCACCTCCTTGGTTGACTTTATTCCCAGGTATTTTGTTCTTTTTGATGCAGTTGTAAATAGGGTTGCTTTCTTTCTCTTTCTGATGGTTCATTATTAGTGTTTAGAAATGCAACTGATTTCTGTGTATTGATTTTGCAACTTTACTGAATTTATTTATTAGTTCTAATAGTGTTTTTGTGGCATGAAGTGGAAAATTGGAATTCAAAAATCCCACTGTTTCTACCATATCCAGGTCGTCCACAACACGGAGGACAGCGGCTCCTAATGTAACCTTCCCACGGTGCCTCTAAATGACATGTGGACTTTGGGTGAACTGGATCTGGGTAAGGCTTGGCTTCTATCTGGAAGTTTGATGTTTTCTCTGCTTTTCTGGCATGCTATTGACATACATGATGTTTTGAAAAGTAATTGACTTTCCAGTAATTTCAAACATACAACTTTACATACATAAAAACAAGTCTTGTACCTTGATTAAATATACTCCTAAATATTGATGTTGACATTATTACAAATGGAATTGTTCTCATAAATTCTTTTTCAGATTATTTTTTGCCAGCGTATGCATATAAGATAGATTTTCATGAATTGATATTTTGTTCTATAACTTTGCTTATTAATTAGTTGATTAGCTCAAATAATTTCTTTGCTGATTATAGGTAGTTTTATATATGAGATGATGTGACCTATGTTCTGTGAAGAGACACGGTTTTAATGTTTCCATTCACCCATGGAGGCCTTTTATTTCTTTCCTCAAGATTCTGGGTAGAACTTCCAGTACACTATTGAGTAACGGTGATGAAGGCCAGCTTCCTGGCCTTGTTCCTGATTTCAGGAGTAAATCTTTCAGTCTTTAACATTGAGCACGATGTTTGCTGTGGCTTTTTGTACTACTCTTTTCCATATTGAACGAATTTCCTTTTATTCCTGCTTTCTTGAGTGTTTTTCATGAAATAACACTGGATTTTCATTGTAGATTTTTTGCATGAATTGATATGGTTATGTGTTTTTACTTCACACCATTATTGTGGTTGAATACATTGCTTACTTTTAATATGTTGAGCAACCTGAAATTCCTGGTGTAGAGATACTTGCTTATGGCATTATCCATTTAAAGTTCTGTTGGTTTCATGTTGCTATTATTGTGTGATAGATTTTTACATTCATATTTGTAAGTTGTACTGGGGTAGTTTTCTTGTTTTTTTCCTCTATTTTTAAAATCTTTTTTAAAATAGTGGTTTTATTTCATTCTAATTATTTATTTATTTTGGCCACGTCCCATGGCTTGTGGGATCTTAGTTCCCCAGTCAGGGATCGAACCCGAGCCCTTGGCAGTGAAAGCACAGAGTCCTAACCACTGGGCCACCAGGGAATTCCCCAGTTTTCTTTTTCAAGATGTATTTGTATAATCTGATTAGACTTGGCTTGGTGTAAGTGGTTTGGAGGGTTAGCATTAGGGCTGGGGCTGGTGTGAGGGTTGGGGCTGTGTATGGTTTAAGTTTTAGGGTTAATGAGTTATTTATGGGTATGGTTAATGAATATATTTTATGGTTTGCTTATGGTTATGGTTTGGCTTATTGGTTAAGGTTTATGGTTTTGGTCTCAGGGTGTTAGGGTTCTGTGTTAGAGTGGGTGTTAGGGTATGGGTGAGAATTGGGGTACAGGTAGGATGCGGGTAGAGCATGGGTTAGGGTAAGGTACAGGTTTAGGGTACGGGTTAGGCTAAGGTTCGGTCAGGGCTTAGGGTCAGGATCAGAGTTTAGGGTTAGGGTCCATGTCAGGATTAGCGTCAAGGTTGAGCGAGGCCATTGTTTTCTGCTCCTCCAGTTCTGGATTCTCATTGATAGATGAATGAAATGTCTGCTCTGGTCACCCACTGTTTCAAATTGAGCTCAGCCTTAGTCAAGGGTTCTTAGGGCCTCAGAGGTCATGCAGGGTTTCCCTCCACCCTCCCTCCTGGGAAGGGTGATGCAGGCCCCACTCTCTGTGTGCAGCCCCAGGTCCAGCATGGCCCTGACATGCAGGATACTAAGTAGACGTGATGTAAGACTTGGTGCATCAGTCTGCCAGCCCCCAGGTGCTGCCTTTTTTTTTTTTCTTAATTAATTAATTAATTAATTAATTTGGGGCTCTGTTCGGTCTGCATTGCTGCACGGAGGCTTTCTCTAGTTGCGGCGAGTGGGGGCTTCTCATTGCGGTGGCTTCTCTTGCTGCAGAGCACAGGCTCTAAGCGCGTGGGCTTCAGCAGTTGTGGCTCGCGGGTTCTAGAGCGCAGGCTCAGTAGTTGTGGTGCACGGGCTTAGTTGCTCCACAGCATGTGGGATCTTCCCGGACCAGGGCTCAAACCCGTGTCCCCTGCATTGGCAGGTGGATTCTTAACCACTGCGCCACCAGGGACGTCTGGTGTTGCGTTCGTGAGGGCTGGTGGGGCCCTCTTGGGACTGGACGGATCCTTTGTTCCATCTGCACGGGTGTCCAAGCAGCTCTCAGAACAGCCCTTGGCCTCTGAGCATCCAGGCAGGCACCCACGTTCCTCCAGCTCAGGTTAGCCTTGGCCCCTCCATCCCCGTGGCCAATTACTGAGCTGATTGTGTCTTTACTCTTTAAAATTAAATCACTCTCTCCAGGTGGGCGAGAAGTTTACTTGTGAACTTGGTTAGGGTTAGGGGCTAGGGGTTAAGGGTTAGGGGTTAGGGTCAGGGTTAGGGCTAGGGCTAGGGCTAGGGGTTAGGGTTAGGCTTAGGGTTGGGTTAGGGTTAGGGGTTAGGTTTAGGGTTAGGGTTAGTGTTGGGTTAGGGTTAGGGTTAAGGTAGGGTTAGGGTTGGGTTAGGGTTAGGGTTTAGGGTTAGGGTGTCCAGCCTTACGTCCCATTCAGCTGTGAGTGTAGATGTGGTCAGTCCAGTTGCATCACAGCCCCTGATTGAATTTTGTAAGAATTCCTCTCTCTCTCACTGTCTTTCTTTTTTTTATAATTAATTTTTATAGTGGGGTGTAGCTGATTTGCAATGTTGTGTTTCTTGGTGCTCTACATCCACCTGAGTCACTTACAGAGAGACATCAATAAATTCTTTTCTAGTTTCTAGTAGTCAGATAGATGTTTTTTCTGTGAATAGAGTGTGCTGAGTCCAGTTCCTTGAACAATGAGTATGTCTTGGCGATTACATTATTGGCGTATGGAACGGTATCTGTGCCAATTTCAACCTCCTGGTTTATGCATCACCGCACCACACTTTTCCCCTTAAGCAGCCATCAGTGTGTTTTGTAAATGTGTGATGGTGTTCGGTTTGTAATTCAGTTCATGGTTGGCGATTTTTAGATTCCCTTTATAAGTGATATCTTATGATAAGTTTCTCTTGCTGTCTAACTTATTTCACTCTCAATGACCATACATAAGTCCCCCTGAGTTGCTGCAACTGGCCTCATTTCATTGATTTCAGGGCTGAGTAATATTCCGTTGTGCTTAAGTACCAAATTTTCTTTCACCATTTTTTCCTTCCAAGGACTATTAAGTTGTACCCAAGTCGAGGCTGTTGTAAACATAGCAGCAGTAAACGGGGTGCCTGCGTCCTGTGGATTTTTGGTTTTTCCAACATATAGGCCCATGAGTGGAAGCGCCCTATGCTTTGTAGCTCTGTTTTTTAGATGTTTTAGGAAACACAGCACACTTCTCCAGAGTGGCCGTTGGCAATTTACATTCCCCCCTTCAGCGTAACAAGGCTCCCTTTTCTCCTCTCCTTGTCCTGCATATCTGGTTTTTACCCTTTGTGAGGATGGTCCTTTTTTCTGATTCGAAGTGATACCTCTTTGTAGTGTTGATTTGCATTGCCCGCTTCTTTGGTTGGCCAAAAAGGGCGTATGCGTTTTTCCTGAATATATTCTGGAAGTTCAATTTGAGAGACAGCTTTTTTTGTTTAATTGATTAATTAATTAATTTATTTTTGGCTGTGTTGGGTCTTCGTTTCTGTGTGAAGGCTTTCTCTAGTTGTGGCAAGCGGGGGCCACTCTTCATCGCGGTGCGCGGGCCTCTCACTATCGCGGCCTCTCTTGTTGCGGAGCACAGGCTCCAGACGTGCAGGCTCAATAGTTGTGGCTCACGGGCCTAGTTGCTCCGCGGCATGTGGGATCTTCCCAGGTCAGGGCTCGAACCCGTGTCCCCTGCATTAGCAGGCAGATTCTCAACCACTGCGCCACCAGGGAAGCCCCTTGAATAGTTTTGTATTTAAAATTTGTCTGTGGGGACTTCCCTGGTGACGCAGTGGTTAAGAGTCCGCCTGCCAATGCAGGGGACACGGGCTCGAGCCCTGGTCCGGGAAGCTCCCACATGCCGCAGAGCACCCGAGCCTGCGCGGCACAACTACTGAAGCCTGCGCGCCTAGAGCCCATGCTCGCCCACAAGAGAAGCCACCGCAATGAGAAGCCCGTGCACCGCAACGAAGAGTAGCCCCGCTCGACGCAACTAGAGAAAGCCCACATGCAGCAACGAAGACCCAACGCAGCCAAACATAAATTAGAAACTACAATCAAATTTGCCTCTGAATAACTTTGAGTGAATTTGGTATAAGTTGTAAAGTTTGCATCTACATTCACTTCATTCCAAATGGTTTCCAATTAATTGTTCCTTAACTACTTTTAGAAAGCTTTTGGGATAGAGACTCCATTTTAGTTTGAATGTCCAGTTTAATGGATTCAGCAGTCCTGTCAGTAGGGCACGCTGCCTCCAGTGACCTGTGAGGGAGGCGCGGCCTGCACTTCCTGCACTGACCACAGGGTGGCGCCGAGTTCGCCTCTCTGACCCACAGCGCATGCTCGTTCCCTGCGAACTCGATTGTGAGGTCAGCTGAGAGCAGTTGAGCCTCCTCAGGCGCGGGGGCGGGGGCGGGGGCGGAGGCCTTCCGGTAGGACGCCCGGCTCAGTGTCTCTGCTGAGAGGAGCTCGGTCTCCGTCTCCTTAGGACTCGCTGGGGTTTCGGCTTCAGGACAAAGTGGGGCTGCGTCCACGCTGACTAGGGAACTAGGTTTCCTGAGGACCCAGGTGATGCCTGAGGAAAAGGTGAAGAGACGGTGAGGAAAAGTGGGGAGAAGCTTCCTGTGGGCGACTGACCGTTGAGGGGGTCCGTCTTCGTGTGAGCGAGGGAGGGCTCGGCGTGGAAAGCTGGGTTTTTGTTCAGGTTTGTGTGCAGGGTAGCCAGCGTGAGTTATGGGGCGTCCAGTTTTCCCAGCACCATTTATGGTGGGGAGTGTCGTGCTCCTTGGTGTGTCCTTGGTCCCTGTGTCATAAATTCACCGACCCCGTCCGTGGGGGTTGAAGTCTGGTCTCTCTGTCCTGTTCCTCTGGTCCCTGTGCCCGTTTTGAGCCAGTTCCACACTGTTTTGGTGACTGTAGCTTCTCAGCAGAGTGTGACGTCAGGGAGGGAGATGCCTCCAGCCCGTTCTCTTTTTTCAGGGTTTCTTTGGCTATTTGGGGTCCTTTGTGGTTCCCCACAGATATTAGGAGGATTTGCTCTATTTGGGGGGAAAATACCATGGAATTTTGGGAGGGATTGCATTCACTGTGTCCACTGCTTTGGGTAGCATGGATATTTTAACAACATTAATTGTTCCATTCCATGAGAACAGGATATCTTTCCATTTATTGGTGTGTTTTTCAATGTCTTCATCAATGTCTTAAAGTTTTCAGTGTGCAGGTCTTTCACCTCCTTGGTTGACTTTATTCCCAGGTATTTTGTTCTTTTTGATGCAGTTGTAAATAGGGTTGCTTTCTTTCTCTTTCTGATGGTTCATTATTAGTGTTTAGAAATGCAACTGATTTCTGTGTATTGATTTTGCAACTTTACTGAATTTATTTATTAGTTCTAATAGTGTTTTTGTGGCATGAAGTGGAAAATTGGAATTCAAAAATCCCACTGTTTCTACCATATCCAGGTCGTCCACAACACGGAGGACAGCGGCTCCTAATGTAACCTTCCCACGGTGCCTCTAAATGACATGTGGACTTTGGGTGAACTGGATCTGGGTAAGGCTTGGCTTCTATCTGGAAGTTTGATGTTTTCTCTGCTTTTCTGGCATGCTATTGACATACATGATGTTTTGAAAAGTAATTGACTTTCCAGTAATTTCAAACATACAACTTTACATACATAAAAACAAGTCTTGTACCTTGATTAAATATACTCCTAAATATTGATGTTGACATTATTACAAATGGAATTGTTCTCATAAATTCTTTTTCAGATTATTTTTTGCCAGCGTATGCATATAAGATAGATTTTCATGAATTGATATTTTGTTCTATAACTTTGCTTATTAATTAGTTGATTAGCTCAAATAATTTCTTTGCTGATTATAGGTAGTTTTATATATGAGATGATGTGACCTATGTTCTGTGAAGAGACACGGTTTTAATTTTTCCATTCACCCATGGAGGCCTTTTATTTCTTTCCTCAAGATTCTGGGTAGAACTTCCAGTACACTATTGAGTAACGGTGATGAAGGCCAGCTTCCTGGCCTTGTTCCTGATTTCAGGAGTAAATCTTTCAGTCTTTAACATTGAGCACGATGTTTGCTGTGGCTTTTTGTACTACTCTTTTCCATATTGAACGAATTTCCTTTTATTCCTGCTTTCTTGAGTGTTTTTCATGAAATAACACTGGATTTTCATTGTAGATTTTTTGCATGAATTGATATGGTTATGTGTTTTTACTTCACACCATTATTGTGGTTGAATACATTGCTTACTTTTAATATGTTGAGCAACCTGAAATTCCTGGTGTAGAGATACTTGCTTATGGCATTATCCATTTAAAGTTCTGTTGGTTTCATGTTGCTATTATTGTGTGATAGATTTTTACATTCATATTTGTAAGTTGTACTGGGGTAGTTTTCTTGTTTTTTTCCTCTATTTTTAAAATCTTTTTTAAAATAGTGGTTTTATTTCATTCTAATTATTTATTTATTTTGGCCACGTCCCATGGCTTGTGGGATCTTAGTTCCCCAGTCAGGGATCGAACCCGAGCCCTTGGCAGTGAAAGCACAGAGTCCTAACCACTGGGCCACCAGGGAATTCCCCAGTTTTCTTTTTCAAGATGTATTTGTATAATCTGATTAGACTTGGCTTGGTGTAAGTGGTTTGGAGGGTTAGCATTAGGGCTGGGGCTGGTGTGAGGGTTGGGGCTGTGTATGGTTTAAGTTTTAGGGTTAATGAGTTATTTATGGGTATGGTTAATGAATATATTTTATGGTTTGCTTATGGTTATGGTTTGGCTTATTGGTTAAGGTTTATGGTTTTGGTCTCAGGGTGTTAGGGTTCTGTGTTAGAGTGGGTGTTAGGGTATGGGTGAGAATTGGGGTACAGGTAGGATGCGGGTAGAGCATGGGTTAGGGTAAGGTACAGGTTTAGGGTACGGGTTAGGCTAAGGTTCGGTCAGGGCTTAGGGTCAGGATCAGAGTTTAGGGTTAGGGTCCATGTCAGGATTAGCGTCAAGGTTGAGCGAGGCCATTGTTTTCTGCTCCTCCAGTTCTGGATTCTCATTGATAGATGAATGAAATGTCTGCTCTGGTCACCCACTGTTTCAAATTGAGCTCAGCCTTAGTCAAGGGTTCTTAGGGCCTCAGAGGTCATGCAGGGTTTCCCTCCACCCTCCCTCCTGGGAAGGGTGATGCAGGCCCCACTCTCTGTGTGCAGCCCCAGGTCCAGCATGGCCCTGACATGCAGGATACTAAGTAGACGTGATGTAAGACTTGGTGCATCAGTCTGCCAGCCCCCAGGTGCTGCCTTTTTTTTTTTTCTTAATTAATTAATTAATTAATTAATTTGGGGCTCTGTTGGGTCTGCATTGCTGCACGGAGGCTTTCTCTAGTTGCGGCGAGTGGGGGCTTCTCATTGCGGTGGCTTCTCTTGCTGCAGAGCACAGGCTCTAAGCGCGTGGGCTTCAGCAGTTGTGGCTCGCGGGTTCTAGAGCGCAGGCTCAGTAGTTGTGGTGCACGGGCTTAGTTGCTCCACAGCATGTGGGATCTTCCCGGACCAGGGCTCAAACCCGTGTCCCCTGCATTGGCAGGTGGATTCTTAACCACTGCGCCACCAGGGACGTCTGGTGTTGCGTTCGTGAGGGCTGGTGGGGCCCTCTTGGGACTGGACGGATCCTTTGTTCCATCTGCACGGGTGTCCAAGCAGCTCTCAGAACAGCCCTTGGCCTCTGAGCATCCAGGCAGGCACCCACGTTCCTCCAGCTCAGGTTAGCCTTGGCCCCTCCATCCCCGTGGCCAATTACTGAGCTGATTGTGTCTTTACTCTTTAAAATTAAATCACTCTCTCCAGGTGGGCGAGAAGTTTACTTGTGAACTTGGTTAGGGTTAGGGGCTAGGGGTTAAGGGTTAGGGGTTAGGGTCAGGGTTAGGGCTAGGGCTAGGGCTAGGGGTTAGGGTTAGGCTTAGGGTTGGGTTAGGGTTAGGGGTTAGGTTTAGGGTTAGGGTTAGTGTTGGGTTAGGGTTAGGGTTAAGGTAGGGTTAGGGTTGGGTTAGGGTTAGGGTTTAGGGTTAGGGTGTCCAGCCTTACGTCCCATTCAGCTGTGAGTGTAGATGTGGTCAGTCCAGTTGCATCACAGCCCCTGATTGAATTTTGTAAGAATTCCTCTCTCTCTCACTGTCTTTCTTTTTTTTATAATTAATTTTTATAGTGGGGTGTAGCTGATTTGCAATGTTGTGTTTCTTGGTGCTCTACATCCACCTGAGTCACTTACAGAGAGACATCAATAAATTCTTTTCTAGTTTCTAGTAGTCAGATAGATGTTTTTTCTGTGAATAGAGTGTGCTGAGTCCAGTTCCTTGAACAATGAGTATGTCTTGGCGATTACATTATTGGCGTATGGAACGGTATCTGTGCCAATTTCAACCTCCTGGTTTATGCATCACCGCACCACACTTTTCCCCTTAAGCAGCCATCAGTGTGTTTTGTAAATGTGTGATGGTGTTCGGTTTGTAATTCAGTTCATGGTTGGCGATTTTTAGATTCCCTTTATAAGTGATATCTTATGATAAGT
Source organism: Balaenoptera physalus (assembly GCF_965194825.1). Lineage (NCBI taxonomy): Eukaryota > Metazoa > Chordata > Mammalia > Artiodactyla > Balaenopteridae > Balaenoptera > Balaenoptera physalus. Next base: position 157,889 of record NW_028125556.1, read on the forward strand.
TTCTCTTGCTGTCTAACTTATTTCACTCTCAATGACCATACATAAGTCCCCCTGAGTTGCTGCAACTGGCCTCATTTCATTGATTTCAGGGCTGAGTAATATTCCGTTGTGCTTAAGTACCAAATTTTCTTTCACCATTTTTTCCTTCCAAGGACTATTAAGTTGTACCCAAGTCGAGGCTGTTGTAAACATAGCAGCAGTAAACGGGGTGCCTGCGTCCTGTGGATTTTTGGTTTTTCCAACATATAGGCCCATGAGTGGAAGCGCCCTATGCTTTGTAGCTCTGTTTTTTAGATGTTTTAGGAAACACAGCACACTTCTCCAGAGTGGCCGTTGGCAATTTACATTCCCCCCTTCAGCGTAACAAGGCTCCCTTTTCTCCTCTCCTTGTCCTGCATATCTGGTTTTTACCCTTTGTGAGGATGGTCCTTTTTTCTGATTCGAAGTGATACCTCTTTGTAGTGTTGATTTGCATTGCCCGCTTCTTTGGTTGGCCAAAAAGGGCGTATGCGTTTTTCCTGAATATATTCTGGAAGTTCAATTTGAGAGACAGCTTTTTTTGTTTAATTGATTAATTAATTAATTTATTTTTGGCTGTGTTGGGTCTTCGTTTCTGTGTGAAGGCTTTCTCTAGTTGTGGCAAGCGGGGGCCACTCTTCATCGCGGTGCGCGGGCCTCTCACTATCGCGGCCTCTCTTGTTGCGGAGCACAGGCTCCAGACGTGCAGGCTCAATAGTTGTGGCTCACGGGCCTAGTTGCTCCGCGGCATGTGGGATCTTCCCAGGTCAGGGCTCGAACCCGTGTCCCCTGCATTAGCAGGCAGATTCTCAACCACTGCGCCACCAGGGAAGCCCCTTGAATAGTTTTGTATTTAAAATTTGTCTGTGGGGACTTCCCTGGTGACGCAGTGGTTAAGAGTCCGCCTGCCAATGCAGGGGACACGGGCTCGAGCCCTGGTCCGGGAAGCTCCCACATGCCGCAGAGCACCCGAGCCTGCGCGGCACAACTACTGAAGCCTGCGCGCCTAGAGCCCATGCTCGCCCACAAGAGAAGCCACCGCAATGAGAAGCCCGTGCACCGCAACAAAGAGTAGCCCCGCTCGACGCAACTAGAGAAAGCCCACATGCAGCAACGAAGACCCAACGCAGCCAAACATAAATTAGAAACTACAATCAAATTTGCCTCTGAATAACTTTGAGTGAATTTGGTATAAGTTGTAAAGTTTGCATCTACATTCACTTCATTCCAAATGGTTTCCAATTAATTGTTCCTTAACTACTTTTAGAAAGCTTTTGGGATAGAGACTCCATTTTAGTTTGAATGTCCAGTTTAATGGATTCAGCAGTCCTGTCAGTAGGGCACGCTGCCTCCAGTGACCTGTGAGGGAGGCGCGGCCTGCACTTCCTGCACTGACCACAGGGTGGCGCCGAGTTCGCCTCTCTGACCCACAGCGCATGCTCGTTCCCTGCGAACTCGATTGTGAGGTCAGCTGAGAGCAGTTGAGCCTCCTCACGCGCGGGGGCGGGGGCGGGGGCGGAGGCCTTCCGGTAGGACGCCCGGCTCAGTGTCTCTGCTGAGAGGAGCTCGGTCTCCGTCTCCTTAGGACTCGCTGGGGTTTCGGCTTCAGGACAAAGTGGGGCTGCGTCCACGCTGACTAGGGAACTAGGTTTCCTGAGGACCCAGGTGATGCCTGAGGAAAAGGTGAAGAGACGGTGAGGAAAAGTGGGGAGAAGCTTCCTGTGGGCGACTGACCGTTGAGGGGGTCCGTCTTCGTGTGAGCGAGGGAGGGCTCGGCGTGGAAAGCTGGGTTTTTGTTCAGGTTTGTGTGCAGGGTAGCCAGCGTGAGTTATGGGGCGTCCAGTTTTCCCAGCACCATTTATGGTGGGGAGTGTCGTGCTCCTTGGTGTGTCCTTGGTCCCTGTGTCATAAATTCACCGACCCCGTCCGTGGGGGTTGAAGTCTGGTCTCTCTGTCCTGTTCCTCTGGTCCCTGTGCCCGTTTTGAGCCAGTTCCACACTGTTTTGGTGACTGTAGCTTCTCAGCAGAGTGTGACGTCAGGGAGGGAGATGCCTCCAGCCCGTTCTCTTTTTTCAGGGTTTCTTTGGCTATTTGGGGTCCTTTGTGGTTCCCCACAGATATTAGGAGGATTTGCTCTATTTGGGGGGAAAATACCATGGAATTTTGGGAGGGATTGCATTCACTGTGTCCACTGCTTTGGGTAGCATGGATATTTTAACAACATTAATTGTTCCATTCCATGAGAACAGGATATCTTTCCATTTATTGGTGTGTTTTTCAATGTCTTCATCAATGTCTTAAAGTTTTCAGTGTGCAGGTCTTTCACCTCCTTGGTTGACTTTATTCCCAGGTATTTTGTTCTTTTTGATGCAGTTGTAAATAGGGTTGCTTTCTTTCTCTTTCTGATGGTTCATTATTAGTGTTTAGAAATGCAACTGATTTCTGTGTATTGATTTTGCAACTTTACTGAATTTATTTATTAGTTCTAATAGTGTTTTTGTGGCATGAAGTGGAAAATTGGAATTCAAAAATCCCACTGTTTCTACCATATCCAGGTCGTCCACAACACGGAGGACAGCGGCTCCTAATGTAACCTTCCCACGGTGCCTCTAAATGACATGTGGACTTTGGGTGAACTGGATCTGGGTAAGGCTTGGCTTCTATCTGGAAGTTTGATGTTTTCTCTGCTTTTCTGGCATGCTATTGACATACATGATGTTTTGAAAAGTAATTGACTTTCCAGTAATTTCAAACATACAACTATACATACATAAAAACAAGTCTTGTACCTTGATTAAATATACTCCTAAATATTGATGTTGACATTATTACAAATGGAATTGTTCTCATAAATTCTTTTTCAGATTATTTTTTGCCAGCGTATGCATATAAGATAGATTTTCATGAATTGATATTTTGTTCTATAACTTTGCTTATTAATTAGTTGATTAGCTCAAATAATTTCTTTGCTGATTATAGGTAGTTTTATATATGAGATGATGTGACCTATGTTCTGTGAAGAGACACGGTTTTAATTTTTCCATTCACCCATGGAGGCCTTTTATTTCTTTCCTCAAGATTCTGGGTAGAACTTCCAGTACACTATTGAGTAACGGTGATGAAGGCCAGCTTCCTGGCCTTGTTCCTGATTTCAGGAGTAAATCTTTCAGTCTTTAACATTGAGCACGATGTTTGCTGTGGCTTTTTGTACTACTCTTTTCCATATTGAACGAATTTCCTTTTATTCCTGCTTTCTTGAGTGTTTTTCATGAAATAACACTGGATTTTCATTGTAGATTTTTTGCATGAATTGATATGGTTATGTGTTTTTACTTCACACCATTATTGTGGTTGAATACATTGCTTACTTTTAATATGTTGAGCAACCTGAAATTCCTGGTGTAGAGATACTTGCTTATGGCATTATCCATTTAAAGTTCTGTTGGTTTCATGTTGCTATTATTGTGTGATAGATTTTTACATTCATATTTGTAAGTTGTACTGGGGTAGTTTTCTTGTTTTTTTCCTCTATTTTTAAAATCTTTTTTAAAATAGTGGTTTTATTTCATTCTAATTATTTATTTATTTTGGCCACGTCCCATGGCTTGTGGGATCTTAGTTCCCCAGTCAGGGATCGAACCCGAGCCCTTGGCAGTGAAAGCACAGAGTCCTAACCACTGGGCCACCAGGGAATTCCCCAGTTTTCTTTTTCAAGATGTATTTGTATAATCTGATTAGACTTGGCTTGGTGTAAGTGGTTTGGAGGGTTAGCATTAGGGCTGGGGCTGGTGTGAGGGTTGGGGCTGTGTATGGTTTAAGTTTTAGGGTTAATGAGTTATTTATGGGTATGGTTAATGAATATATTTTATGGTTTGCTTATGGTTATGGTTTGGCTTATTGGTTAAGGTTTATGGTTTTGGTCTCAGGGTGTTAGGGTTCTGTGTTAGAGTGGGTGTTAGGGTATGGGTGAGAATTGGGGTACAGGTAGGATGCGGGTAGAGCATGGGTTAGGGTAAGGTACAGGTTTAGGGTACGGGTTAGGCTAAGGTTCGGTCAGGGCTTAGGGTCAGGATCAGAGTTTAGGGTTAGGGTCCATGTCAGGATTAGCGTCAAGGTTGAGCGAGGCCATTGTTTTCTGCTCCTCCAGTTCTGGATTCTCATTGATAGATGAATGAAATGTCTGCTCTGGTCACCCACTGTTTCAAATTGAGCTCAGCCTTAGTCAAGGGTTCTTAGGGCCTCAGAGGTCATGCAGGGTTTCCCTCCACCCTCCCTCCTGGGAAGGGTGATGCAGGCCCCACTCTCTGTGTGCAGCCCCAGGTCCAGCATGGCCCTGACATGCAGGATACTAAGTAGACGTGATGTAAGACTTGGTGCATCAGTCTGCCAGCCCCCAGGTGCTGCCTTTTTTTTTTTTCTTAATTAATTAATTAATTAATTAATTTGGGGCTCTGTTGGGTCTGCATTGCTGCACGGAGGCTTTCTCTAGTTGCGGCGAGTGGGGGCTTCTCATTGCGGTGGCTTCTCTTGCTGCAGAGCACAGGCTCTAAGCGCGTGGGCTTCAGCAGTTGTGGCTCGCGGGTTCTAGAGCGCAGGCTCAGTAGTTGTGGTGCACGGGCTTAGTTGCTCCACAGCATGTGGGATCTTCCCGGACCAGGGCTCAAACCCGTGTCCCCTGCATTGGCAGGTGGATTCTTAACCACTGCGCCACCAGGGACGTCTGGTGTTGCGTTCGTGAGGGCTGGTGGGGCCCTCTTGGGACTGGACGGATCCTTTGTTCCATCTGCACGGGTGTCCAAGCAGCTCTCAGAACAGCCCTTGGCCTCTGAGCATCCAGGCAGGCACCCACGTTCCTCCAGCTCAGGTTAGCCTTGGCCCCTCCATCCCCGTGGCCAATTACTGAGCTGATTGTGTCTTTACTCTTTAAAATTAAATCACTCTCTCCAGGTGGGCGAGAAGTTTACTTGTGAACTTGGTTAGGGTTAGGGGCTAGGGGTTAAGGGTTAGGGGTTAGGGTCAGGGTTAGGGCTAGGGCTAGGGCTAGGGGTTAGGGTTAGGCTTAGGGTTGGGTTAGGGTTAGGGGTTAGGTTTAGGGTTAGGGTTAGTGTTGGGTTAGGGTTAGGGTTAAGGTAGGGTTAGGGTTGGGTTAGGGTTAGGGTTTAGGGTTAGGGTGTCCAGCCTTACGTCCCATTCAGCTGTGAGTGTAGATGTGGTCAGTCCAGTTGCATCACAGCCCCTGATTGAATTTTGTAAGAATTCCTCTCTCTCTCACTGTCTTTCTTTTTTTTATAATTAATTTTTATAGTGGGGTGTAGCTGATTTGCAATGTTGTGTTTCTTGGTGCTCTACATCCACCTGAGTCACTTACAGAGAGACATCAATAAATTCTTTTCTAGTTTCTAGTAGTCAGATAGATGTTTTTTCTGTGAATAGAGTGTGCTGAGTCCAGTTCCTTGAACAATGAGTATGTCTTGGCGATTACATTATTGGCGTATGGAACGGTATCTGTGCCAATTTCAACCTCCTGGTTTATGCATCACCGCACCACACTTTTCCCCTTAAGCAGCCATCAGTGTGTTTTGTAAATGTGTGATGGTGTTCGGTTTGTAATTCAGTTCATGGTTGGCGATTTTTAGATTCCCTTTATAAGTGATATCTTATGATAAGTTTCTCTTGCTGTCTAACTTATTTCACTCTCAATGACCATACATAAGTCCCCCTGAGTTGCTGCAACTGGCCTCATTTCATTGATTTCAGGGCTGAGTAATATTCCGTTGTGCTTAAGTACCAAATTTTCTTTCACCATTTTTTCCTTCCAAGGACTATTAAGTTGTACCCAAGTCGAGGCTGTTGTAAACATAGCAGCAGTAAACGGGGTGCCTGCGTCCTGTGGATTTTTGGTTTTTCCAACATATAGGCCCATGAGTGGAAGCGCCCTATGCTTTGTAGCTCTGTTTTTTAGATGTTTTAGGAAACACAGCACACTTCTCCAGAGTGGCCGTTGGCAATTTACATTCCCCCCTTCAGCGTAACAAGGCTCCCTTTTCTCCTCTCCTTGTCCTGCATATCTGGTTTTTACCCTTTGTGAGGATGGTCCTTTTTTCTGATTCGAAGTGATACCTCTTTGTAGTGTTGATTTGCATTGCCCGCTTCTTTGGTTGGCCAAAAAGGGCGTATGCGTTTTTCCTGAATATATTCTGGAAGTTCAATTTGAGAGACAGCTTTTTTTGTTTAATTGATTAATTAATTAATTTATTTTTGGCTGTGTTGGGTCTTCGTTTCTGTGTGAAGGCTTTCTCTAGTTGTGGCAAGCGGGGGCCACTCTTCATCGCGGTGCGCGGGCCTCTCACTATCGCGGCCTCTCTTGTTGCGGAGCACAGGCTCCAGACGTGCAGGCTCAATAGTTGTGGCTCACGGGCCTAGTTGCTCCGCGGCATGTGGGATCTTCCCAGGTCAGGGCTCGAACCCGTGTCCCCTGCATTAGCAGGCAGATTCTCAACCACTGCGCCACCAGGGAAGCCCCTTGAATAGTTTTGTATTTAAAATTTGTCTGTGGGGACTTCCCTGGTGACGCAGTGGTTAAGAGTCCGCCTGCCAATGCAGGGGACACGGGCTCGAGCCCTGGTCCGGGAAGCTCCCACATGCCGCAGAGCACCCGAGCCTGCGCGGCACAACTACTGAAGCCTGCGCGCCTAGAGCCCATGCTCGCCCACAAGAGAAGCCACCGCAATGAGAAGCCCGTGCACCGCAACGAAGAGTAGCCCCGCTCGACGCAACTAGAGAAAGCCCACATGCAGCAACGAAGACCCAACGCAGCCAAACATAAATTAGAAACTACAATCAAATTTGCCTCTGAATAACTTTGAGTGAATTTGGTATAAGTTGTAAAGTTTGCATCTACATTCACTTCATTCCAAATGGTTTCCAATTAATTGTTCCTTAACTACTTTTAGAAAGCTTTTGGGATAGAGACTCCATTTTAGTTTGAATGTCCAGTTTAATGGATTCAGCAGTCCTGTCAGTAGGGCACGCTGCCTCCAGTGACCTGTGAGGGAGGCGCGGCCTGCACTTCCTGCACTGACCACAGGGTGGCGCCGAGTTCGCCTCTCTGACCCACAGCGCATGCTCGTTCCCTGCGAACTCGATTGTGAGGTCAGCTGAGAGCAGTTGAGCCTCCTCAGGCGCGGGGGCGGGGGCGGGGGCGGAGGCCTTCCGGTAGGACGCCCGGCTCAGTGTCTCTGCTGAGAGGAGCTCGGTCTCCGTCTCCTTAGGACTCGCTGGGGTTTCGGCTTCAGGACAAAGTGGGGCTGCGTCCACGCTGACTAGGGAACTAGGTTTCCTGAGGACCCAGGTGATGCCTGAGGAAAAGGTGAAGAGACGGTGAGGAAAAGTGGGGAGAAGCTTCCTGTGGGCGACTGACCGTTGAGGGGGTCCGTCTTCGTGTGAGCGAGGGAGGGCTCGGCGTGGAAAGCTGGGTTTTTGTTCAGGTTTGTGTGCAGGGTAGCCAGCGTGAGTTATGGGGCGTCCAGTTTTCCCAGCACCATTTATGGTGGGGAGTGTCGTGCTCCTTGGTGTGTCCTTGGTCCCTGTGTCATAAATTCACCGACCCCGTCCGTGGGGGTTGAAGTCTGGTCTCTCTGTCCTGTTCCTCTGGTCCCTGTGCCCGTTTTGAGCCAGTTCCACACTGTTTTGGTGACTGTAGCTTCTCAGCAGAGTGTGACGTCAGGGAGGGAGATGCCTCCAGCCCGTTCTCTTTTTTCAGGGTTTCTTTGGCTATTTGGGGTCCTTTGTGGTTCCCCACAGATATTAGGAGGATTTGCTCTATTTGGGGGGAAAATACCATGGAATTTTGGGAGGGATTGCATTCACTGTGTCCACTGCTTTGGGTAGCATGGATATTTTAACAACATTAATTGTTCCATTCCATGAGAACAGGATATCTTTCCATTTATTGGTGTGTTTTTCAATGTCTTCATCAATGTCTTAAAGTTTTCAGTGTGCAGGTCTTTCACCTCCTTGGTTGACTTTATTCCCAGGTATTTTGTTCTTTTTGATGCAGTTGTAAATAGGGTTGCTTTCTTTCTCTTTCTGATGGTTCATTATTAGTGTTTAGAAATGCAACTGATTTCTGTGTATTGATTTTGCAACTTTACTGAATTTATTTATTAGTTCTAATAGTGTTTTTGTGGCATGAAGTGGAAAATTGGAATTCAAAAATCCCACTGTTTCTACCATATCCAGGTCGTCCACAACACGGAGGACAGCGGCTCCTAATGTAACCTTCCCACGGTGCCTCTAAATGACATGTGGACTTTGGGTGAACTGGATCTGGGTAAGGCTTGGCTTCTATCTGGAAGTTTGATGTTTTCTCTGCTTTTCTGGCATGCTATTGACATACATGATGTTTTGAAAAGTAATTGACTTTCCAGTAATTTCAAACATACAACTTTACATACATAAAAACAAGTCTTGTACCTTGATTAAATATACTCCTAAATATTGATGTTGACATTATTACAAATGGAATTGTTCTCATAAATTCTTTTTCAGATTATTTTTTGCCAGCGTATGCATATAAGATAGATTTTCATGAATTGATATTTTGTTCTATAACTTTGCTTATTAATTAGTTGATTAGCTCAAATAATTTCTTTGCTGATTATAGGTAGTTTTATATATGAGATGATGTGACCTATGTTCTGTGAAGAGACACGGTTTTAATTTTTCCATTCACCCATGGAGGCCTTTTATTTCTTTCCTCAAGATTCTGGGTAGAACTTCCAGTACACTATTGAGTAACGGTGATGAAGGCCAGCTTCCTGGCCTTGTTCCTGATTTCAGGAGTAAATCTTTCAGTCTTTAACATTGAGCACGATGTTTGCTGTGGCTTTTTGTACTACTCTTTTCCATATTGAACGAATTTCCTTTTATTCCTGCTTTCTTGAGTGTTTTTCATGAAATAACACTGGATTTTCATTGTAGATTTTTTGCATGAATTGATATGGTTATGTGTTTTTACTTCACACCATTATTGTGGTTGAATACATTGCTTACTTTTAATATGTTGAGCAACCTGAAATTCCTGGTGTAGAGATACTTGCTTATGGCATTATCCATTTAAAGTTCTGTTGGTTTCATGTTGCTATTATTGTGTGATAGATTTTTACATTCATATTTGTAAGTTGTACTGGGGTAGTTTTCTTGTTTTTTTCCTCTATTTTTAAAATCTTTTTTAAAATAGTGGTTTTATTTCATTCTAATTATTTATTTATTTTGGCCACGTCCCATGGCTTGTGGGATCTTAGTTCCCCAGTCAGGGATCGAACCCGAGCCCTTGGCAGTGAAAGCACAGAGTCCTAACCACTGGGCCACCAGGGAATTCCCCAGTTTTCTTTTTCAAGATGTATTTGTATAATCTGATTAGACTTGGCTTGGTGTAAGTGGTTTGGAGGGTTAGCATTAGGGCTGGGGCTGGTGTGAGGGTTGGGGCTGTGTATGGTTTAAGTTTTAGGGTTAATGAGTTATTTATGGGTATGGTTAATGAATATATTTTATGGTTTGCTTATGGTTATGGTTTGGCTTATTGGTTAAGGTTTATGGTTTTGGTCTCAGGGTGTTAGGGTTCTGTGTTAGAGTGGGTGTTAGGGTATGGGTGAGAATTGGGGTACAGGTAGGATGCGGGTAGAGCATGGGTTAGGGTAAGGTACAGGTTTAGGGTACGGGTTAGGCTAAGGTTCGGTCAGGGCTTAGGGTCAGGATCAGAGTTTAGGGTTAGGGTCCATGTCAGGATTAGCGTCAAGGTTGAGCGAGGCCATTGTTTTCTGCTCCTCCAGTTCTGGATTCTCATTGATAGATGAATGAAATGTCTGCTCTGGTCACCCACTGTTTCAAATTGAGCTCAGCCTTAGTCAAGGGTTCTTAGGGCCTCAGAGGTCATGCAGGGTTTCCCTCCACCCTCCCTCCTGGGAAGGGTGATGCAGGCCCCACTCTCTGTGTGCAGCCCCAGGTCCAGCATGGCCCTGACATGCAGGATACTAAGTAGACGTGATGTAAGACTTGGTGCATCAGTCTGCCAGCCCCCAGGTGCTGCCTTTTTTTTTTTTCTTAATTAATTAATTAATTAATTAATTTGGGGCTGTGTTGGGTCTGCATTGCTGCACGGAGGCTTTCTCTAGTTGCGGCGAGTGGGGGCTTCTCATTGCGGTGGCTTCTCTTGCTGCAGAGCACAGGCTCTAAGCGCGTGGGCTTCAGCAGTTGTGGCTCGCGGGTTCTAGAGCGCAGGCTCAGTAGTTGTGGTGCACGGGCTTAGTTGCTCCACAGCATGTGGGATCTTCCCGGACCAGGGCTCAAACCCGTGTCCCCTGCATTGGCAGGTGGATTCTTAACCACTGCGCCACCAGGGACGTCTGGTGTTGCGTTCGTGAGGGCTGGTGGGGCCCTCTTGGGACTGGACGGATCCTTTGTTCCATCTGCACGGGTGTCCAAGCAGCTCTCAGAACAGCCCTTGGCCTCTGAGCATCCAGGCAGGCACCCACGTTCCTCCAGCTCAGGTTAGCCTTGGCCCCTCCATCCCCGTGGCCAATTACTGAGCTGATTGTGTCTTTACTCTTTAAAATTAAATCACTCTCTCCAGGTGGGCGAGAAGTTTACTTGTGAACTTGGTTAGGGTTAGGGGCTAGGGGTTAAGGGTTAGGGGTTAGGGTCAGGGTTAGGGCTAGGGCTAGGGCTAGGGGTTAGGGTTAGGCTTAGGGTTGGGTTAGGGTTAGGGGTTAGGTTTAGGGTTAGGGTTAGTGTTGGGTTAGGGTTAGGGTTAAGGTAGGGTTAGGGTTGGGTTAGGGTTAGGGTTTAGGGTTAGGGTGTCCAGCCTTACGTCCCATTCAGCTGTGAGTGTAGATGTGGTCAGTCCAGTTGCATCACAGCCCCTGATTGAATTTTGTAAGAATTCCTCTCTCTCTCACTGTCTTTCTTTTTTTTATAATTAATTTTTATAGTGGGGTGTAGCTGATTTGCAATGTTGTGTTTCTTGGTGCTCTACATCCACCTGAGTCACTTACAGAGAGACATCAATAAATTCTTTTCTAGTTTCTAGTAGTCAGATAGATGTTTTTTCTGTGAATAGAGTGTGCTGAGTCCAGTTCCTTGAACAATGAGTATGTCTTGGCGATTACATTATTGGCGTATGGAACGGTATCTGTGCCAATTTCAACCTCCTGGTTTATGCATCACCGCACCACACTTTTCCCCTTAAGCAGCCATCAGTGTGTTTTGTAAATGTGTGATGGTGTTCGGTTTGTAATTCAGTTCATGGTTGGCGATTTTTAGATTCCCTTTATAAGTGATATCTTATGATAAGTTTCTCTTGCTGTCTAACTTATTTCACTCTCAATGACCATACATAAGTCCCCCTGAGTTGCTGCAACTGGCCTCATTTCATTGATTTCAGGGCTGAGTAATATTCCGTTGTGCTTAAGTACCAAATTTTCTTTCACCATTTTTTCCTTCCAAGGACTATTAAGTTGTACCCAAGTCGAGGCTGTTGTAAACATAGCAGCAGTAAACGGGGTGCCTGCGTCCTGTGGATTTTTGGTTTTTCCAACATATAGGCCCATGAGTGGAAGCGCCCTATGCTTTGTAGCTCTGTTTTTTAGATGTTTTAGGAAACACAGCACACTTCTCCAGAGTGGCCGTTGGCAATTTACATTCCCCCCTTCAGCGTAACAAGGCTCCCTTTTCTCCTCTCCTTGTCCTGCATATCTGGTTTTTACCCTTTGTGAGGATGGTCCTTTTTTCTGATTCGAAGTGATACCTCTTTGTAGTGTTGATTTGCATTGCCCGCTTCTTTGGTTGGCCAAAAAGGGCGTATGCGTTTTTCCTGAATATATTCTGGAAGTTCAATTTGAGAGACAGCTTTTTTTGTTTAATTGATTAATTAATTAATTTATTTTTGGCTGTATTGGGTCTTCGTTTCTGTGTGAAGGCTTTCTCTAGTTGTGGCAAGCGGGGGCCACTCTTCATCGCGGTGCGCGGGCCTCTCACTATCGCGGCCTCTCTTGTTGCGGAGCACAGGCTCCAGACGTGCAGGCTCAATAGTTGTGGCTCACGGGCCTAGTTGCTCCGCGGCATGTGGGATCTTCCCAGGTCAGGGCTCGAACCCGTGTCCCCTGCATTAGCAGGCAGATTCTCAACCACTGCGCCACCAGGGAAGCCCCTTGAATAGTTTTGTATTTAAAATTTGTCTGTGGGGACTTCCCTGGTGACGCAGTGGTTAAGAGTCCGCCTGCCAATGCAGGGGACACGGGCTCGAGCCCTGGTCCGGGAAGCTCCCACATGCCGCAGAGCACCCGAGCCTGCGCGGCACAACTACTGAAGCCTGCGCGCCTAGAGCCCATGCTCGCCCACAAGAGAAGCCACCGCAATGAGAAGCCCGTGCACCGCAACGAAGAGTAGCCCCGCTCGACGCAACTAGAGAAAGCCCACATGCAGCAACGAAGACCCAACGCAGCCAAACATAAATTAGAAACTACAATCAAATTTGCCTCTGAATAACTTTGAGTGAATTTGGTATAAGTTGTAAAGTTTGCATCTACATTCACTTCATTCCAAATGGTTTCCAATTAATTGTTCCTTAACTACTTTTAGAAAGCTTTTGGGATAGAGACTCCATTTTAGTTTGAATGTCCAGTTTAATGGATTCAGCAGTCCTGTCAGTAGGGCACGCTGCCTCCAGTGACCTGTGAGGGAGGCGCGGCCTGCACTTCCTGCACTGACCACAGGGTGGCGCCGAGTTCGCCTCTCTGACCCACAGCGCATGCTCGTTCCCTGCGAACTCGATTGTGAGGTCAGCTGAGAGCAGTTGAGCCTCCTCAGGCGCGGGGGCGGGGGCGGGGGCGGAGGCCTTCCGGTAGGACGCCCGGCTCAGTGTCTCTGCTGAGAGGAGCTCGGTCTCCGTCTCCTTAGGACTCGCTGGGGTTTCGGCTTCAGGACAAAGTGGGGCTGCGTCCACGCTGACTAGGGAACTAGGTTTCCTGAGGACCCAGGTGATGCCTGAGGAAAAGGTGAAGAGACGGTGAGGAAAAGTGGGGAGAAGCTTCCTGTGGGCGACTGACCGTTGAGGGGGTCCGTCTTCGTGTGAGCGAGGGAGGGCTCGGCGTGGAAAGCTGGGTTTTTGTTCAGGTTTGTGTGCAGGGTAGCCAGCGTGAGTTATGGGGCGTCCAGTTTTCCCAGCACCATTTATGGTGGGGAGTGTCGTGCTCCTTGGTGTGTCCTTGGTCCCTGTGTCATAAATTCACCGACCCCGTCCGTGGGGGTTGAAGTCTGGTCTCTCTGTCCTGTTCCTCTGGTCCCTGTGCCCGTTTTGAGCCAGTTCCACACTGTTTTGGTGACTGTAGCTTCTCAGCAGAGTGTGACGTCAGGGAGGGAGATGCCTCCAGCCCGTTCTCTTTTTTCAGGGTTTCTTTGGCTATTTGGGGTCCTTTGTGGTTCCCCACAGATATTAGGAGGATTTGCTCTATTTGGGGGGAAAATACCATGGAATTTTGGGAGGGATTGCATTCACTGTGTCCACTGCTTTGGGTAGCATGGATATTTTAACAACATTAATTGTTCCATTCCATGAGAACAGGATATCTTTCCATTTATTGGTGTGTTTTTCAATGTCTTCATCAATGTCTTAAAGTTTTCAGTGTGCAGGTCTTTCACCTCCTTGGTTGACTTTATTCCCAGGTATTTTGTTCTTTTTGATGCAGTTGTAAATAGGGTTGCTTTCTTTCTCTTTCTGATGGTTCATTATTAGTGTTTAGAAATGCAACTGATTTCTGTGTATTGATTTTGCAACTTTACTGAATTTATTTATTAGTTCTAATAGTGTTTTTGTGGCATGAAGTGGAAAATTGGAATTCAAAAATCCCACTGTTTCTACCATATCCAGGTCGTCCACAACACGGAGGACAGCGGCTCCTAATGTAACCTTCCCACGGTGCCTCTAAATGACATGTGGACTTTGGGTGAACTGGATCTGGGTAAGGCTTGGCTTCTATCTGGAAGTTTGATGTTTTCTCTGCTTTTCTGGCATGCTATTGACATACATGATGTTTTGAAAAGTAATTGACTTTCCAGTAATTTCAAACATACAACTTTACATACATAAAAACAAGTCTTGTACCTTGATTAAATATACTCCTAAATATTGATGTTGACATTATTACAAATGGAATTGTTCTCATAAATTCTTTTTCAGATTATTTTTTGCCAGCGTATGCATATAAGATAGATTTTCATGAATTGATATTTTGTTCTATAACTTTGCTTATTAATTAGTTGATTAGCTCAAATAATTTCTTTGCTGATTATAGGTAGTTTTATATATGAGATGATGTGACCTATGTTCTGTGAAGAGACACGGTTTTAATTTTTCCATTCACCCATGGAGGCCTTTTATTTCTTTCCTCAAGATTCTGGGTAGAACTTCCAGTACACTATTGAGTAACGGTGATGAAGGCCAGCTTCCTGGCCTTGTTCCTGATTTCAGGAGTAAATCTTTCAGTCTTTAACATTGAGCACGATGTTTGCTGTGGCTTTTTGTACTACTCTTTTCCATATTGAACGAATTTCCTTTTATTCCTGCTTTCTTGAGTGTTTTTCATGAAATAACACTGGATTTTCATTGTAGATTTTTTGCATGAATTGATATGGTTATGTGTTTTTACTTCACACCATTATTGTGGTTGAATACATTGCTTACTTTTAATATGTTGAGCAACCTGAAATTCCTGGTGTAGAGATACTTGCTTATGGCATTATCCATTTAAAGTTCTGTTGGTTTCATGTTGCTATTATTGTGTGATAGATTTTTACATTCATATTTGTAAGTTGTACTGGGGTAGTTTTCTTGTTTTTTTCCTCTATTTTTAAAATCTTTTTTAAAATAGTGGTTTTATTTCATTCTAATTATTTATTTATTTTGGCCACGTCCCATGGCTTGTGGGATCTTAGTTCCCCAGTCAGGGATCGAACCCGAGCCCTTGGCAGTGAAAGCACAGAGTCCTAACCACTGGGCCACCAGGGAATTCCCCAGTTTTCTTTTTCAAGATGTATTTGTATAATCTGATTAGACTTGGCTTGGTGTAAGTGGTTTGGAGGGTTAGCATTAGGGCTGGGGCTGGTGTGAGGGTTGGGGCTGTGTATGGTTTAAGTTTTAGGGTTAATGAGTTATTTATGGGTATGGTTAATGAATATATTTTATGGTTTGCTTATGGTTATGGTTTGGCTTATTGGTTAAGGTTTATGGTTTTGGTCTCAGGGTGTTAGGGTTCTGTGTTAGAGTGGGTGTTAGGGTATGGGTGAGAATTGGGGTACAGGTAGGATGCGGGTAGAGCATGGGTTAGGGTAAGGTACAGGTTTAGGGTACGGGTTAGGCTAAGGTTCGGTCAGGGCTTAGGGTCAGGATCAGAGTTTAGGGTTAGGGTCCATGTCAGGATTAGCGTCAAGGTTGAGCGAGGCCATTGTTTTCTGCTCCTCCAGTTCTGGATTCTCATTGATAGATGAATGAAATGTCTGCTCTGGTCACCCACTGTTTCAAATTGAGCTCAGCCTTAGTCAAGGGTTCTTAGGGCCTCAGAGGTCATGCAGGGTTTCCCTCCACCCTCCCTCCTGGGAAGGGTGATGCAGGCCCCACTCTCTGTGTGCAGCCCCAGGTCCAGCATGGCCCTGACATGCAGGATACTAAGTAGACGTGATGTAAGACTTGGTGCATCAGTCTGCCAGCCCCCAGGTGCTGCCTTTTTTTTTTTTCTTAATTAATTAATTAATTAATTAATTTGGGGCTGTGTTGGGTCTGCATTGCTGCACGGAGGCTTTCTCTAGTTGCGGCGAGTGGGGGCTTCTCATTGCGGTGGCTTCTCTTGCTGCAGAGCACAGGCTCTAAGCGCGTGGGCTTCAGCAGTTGTGGCTCGCGGGTTCTAGAGCGCAGGCTCAGTAGTTGTGGTGCACGGGCTTAGTTGCTCCACAGCATGTGGGATCTTCCCGGACCAGGGCTCAAACCCGTGTCCCCTGCATTGGCAGGTGGATTCTTAACCACTGCGCCACCAGGGACGTCTGGTGTTGCGTTCGTGAGGGCTGGTGGGGCCCTCTTGGGACTGGACGGATCCTTTGTTCCATCTGCACGGGTGTCCAAGCAGCTCTCAGAACAGCCCTTGGCCTCTGAGCATCCAGGCAGGCACCCACGTTCCTCCAGCTCAGGTTAGCCTTGGCCCCTCCATCCCCGTGGCCAATTACTGAGCTGATTGTGTCTTTACTCTTTAAAATTAAATCACTCTCTCCAGGTGGGCGAGAAGTTTACTTGTGAACTTGGTTAGGGTTAGGGGCTAGGGGTTAAGGGTTAGGGGTTAGGGTCAGGGTTAGGGCTAGGGCTAGGGCTAGGGGTTAGGGTTAGGCTTAGGGTTGGGTTAGGGTTAGGGGTTAGGTTTAGGGTTAGGGTTAGTGTTGGGTTAGGGTTAGGGTTAAGGTAGGGTTAGGGTTGGGTTAGGGTTAGGGTTTAGGGTTAGGGTGTCCAGCCTTACGTCCCATTCAGCTGTGAGTGTAGATGTGGTCAGTCCAGTTGCATCACAGCCCCTGATTGAATTTTGTAAGAATTCCTCTCTCTCTCACTGTCTTTCTTTTTTTTATAATTAATTTTTATAGTGGGGTGTAGCTGATTTGCAATGTTGTGTTTCTTGGTGCTCTACATCCACCTGAGTCACTTACAGAGAGACATCAATAAATTCTTTTCTAGTTTCTAGTAGTCAGATAGATGTTTTTTCTGTGAATAGAGTGTGCTGAGTCCAGTTCCTTGAACAATGAGTATGTCTTGGCGATTACATTATTGGCGTATGGAACGGTATCTGTGCCAATTTCAACCTCCTGGTTTATGCATCACCGCACCACACTTTTCCCCTTAAGCAGCCATCAGTGTGTTTTGTAAATGTGTGATGGTGTTCGGTTTGTAATTCAGTTCATGGTTGGCGATTTTTAGATTCCCTTTATAAGTGATATCTTATGATAAGTTTCTCTTGCTGTCTAACTTATTTCACTCTCAATGACCATACATAAGTCCCCCTGAGTTGCTGCAACTGGCCTCATTTCATTGATTTCAGGGCTGAGTAATATTCCGTTGTGCTTAAGTACCAAATTTTCTTTCACCATTTTTTCCTTCCAAGGACTATTAAGTTGTACCCAAGTCGAGGCTGTTGTAAACATAGCAGCAGTAAACGGGGTGCCTGCGTCCTGTGGATTTTTGGTTTTTCCAACATATAGGCCCATGAGTGGAAGCGCCCTATGCTTTGTAGCTCTGTTTTTTAGATGTTTTAGGAAACACAGCACACTTCTCCAGAGTGGCCGTTGGCAATTTACATTCCCCCCTTCAGCGTAACAAGGCTCCCTTTTCTCCTCTCCTTGTCCTGCATATCTGGTTTTTACCCTTTGTGAGGATGGTCCTTTTTTCTGATTCGAAGTGATACCTCTTTGTAGTGTTGATTTGCATTGCCCGCTTCTTTGGTTGGCCAAAAAGGGCGTATGCGTTTTTCCTGAATATATTCTGGAAGTTCAATTTGAGAGACAGCTTTTTTTGTTTAATTGATTAATTAATTAATTTATTTTTGGCTGTATTGGGTCTTCGTTTCTGTGTGAAGGCTTTCTCTAGTTGTGGCAAGCGGGGGCCACTCTTCATCGCGGTGCGCGGGCCTCTCACTATCGCGGCCTCTCTTGTTGCGGAGCACAGGCTCCAGACGTGCAGGCTCAATAGTTGTGGCTCACGGGCCTAGTTGCTCCGCGGCATGTGGGATCTTCCCAGGTCAGGGCTCGAACCCGTGTCCCCTGCATTAGCAGGCAGATTCTCAACCACTGCGCCACCAGGGAAGCCCCTTGAATAGTTTTGTATTTAAAATTTGTCTGTGGGGACTTCCCTGGTGACGCAGTGGTTAAGAGTCCGCCTGCCAATGCAGGGGACACGGGCTCGAGCCCTGGTCCGGGAAGCTCCCACATGCCGCAGAGCACCCGAGCCTGCGCGGCACAACTACTGAAGCCTGCGCGCCTAGAGCCCATGCTCGCCCACAAGAGAAGCCACCGCAATGAGAAGCCCGTGCACCGCAACGAAGAGTAGCCCCGCTCGACGCAACTAGAGAAAGCCCACATGCAGCAACGAAGACCCAACGCAGCCAAACATAAATTAGAAACTACAATCAAATTTGCCTCTGAATAACTTTGAGTGAATTTGGTATAAGTTGTAAAGTTTGCATCTACATTCACTTCATTCCAAATGGTTTCCAATTAATTGTTCCTTAACTACTTTTAGAAAGCTTTTGGGATAGAGACTCCATTTTAGTTTGAATGTCCAGTTTAATGGATTCAGCAGTCCTGTCAGTAGGGCACGCTGCCTCCAGTGACCTGTGAGGGAGGCGCGGCCTGCACTTCCTGCACTGACCACAGGGTGGCGCCGAGTTCGCCTCTCTGACCCACAGCGCATGCTCGTTCCCTGCGAACTCGATTGTGAGGTCAGCTGAGAGCAGTTGAGCCTCCTCAGGCGCGGGGGCGGGGGCGGGGGCGGAGGCCTTCCGGTAGGACGCCCGGCTCAGTGTCTCTGCTGAGAGGAGCTCGGTCTCCGTCTCCTTAGGACTCGCTGGGGTTTCGGCTTCAGGACAAAGTGGGGCTGCGTCCACGCTGACTAGGGAACTAGGTTTCCTGAGGACCCAGGTGATGCCTGAGGAAAAGGTGAAGAGACGGTGAGGAAAAGTGGGGAGAAGCTTCCTGTGGGCGACTGACCGTTGAGGGGGTCCGTCTTCGTGTGAGCGAGGGAGGGCTCGGCGTGGAAAGCTGGGTTTTTGTTCAGGTTTGTGTGCAGGGTAGCCAGCGTGAGTTATGGGGCGTCCAGTTTTCCCAGCACCATTTATGGTGGGGAGTGTCGTGCTCCTTGGTGTGTCCTTGGTCCCTGTGTCATAAATTCACCGACCCCGTCCGTGGGGGTTGAAGTCTGGTCTCTCTGTCCTGTTCCTCTGGTCCCTGTGCCCGTTTTGAGCCAGTTCCACACTGTTTTGGTGACTGTAGCTTCTCAGCAGAGTGTGACGTCAGGGAGGGAGATGCCTCCAGCCCGTTCTCTTTTTTCAGGGTTTCTTTGGCTATTTGGGGTCCTTTGTGGTTCCCCACAGATATTAGGAGGATTTGCTCTATTTGGGGGGAAAATACCATGGAATTTTGGGAGGGATTGCATTCACTGTGTCCACTGCTTTGGGTAGCATGGATATTTTAACAACATTAATTGTTCCATTCCATGAGAACAGGATATCTTTCCATTTATTGGTGTGTTTTTCAATGTCTTCATCAATGTCTTAAAGTTTTCAGTGTTCAGGTCTTTCACCTCCTTGGTTGACTTTATTCCCAGGTATTTTGTTCTTTTTGATGCAGTTGTAAATAGGGTTGCTTTCTTTCTCTTTCTGATGGTTCATTATTAGTGTTTAGAAATGCAACTGATTTCTGTGTATTGATTTTGCAACTTTACTGAATTTATTTATTAGTTCTAATAGTGTTTTTGTGGCATGAAGTGGAAAATTGGAATTCAAAAATCCCACTGTTTCTACCATATCCAGGTCGTCCACAACACGGAGGACAGCGGCTCCTAATGTAACCTTCCCACGGTGCCTCTAAATGACATGTGGACTTTGGGTGAACTGGATCTGGGTAAGGCTTGGCTTCTATCTGGAAGTTTGATGTTTTCTCTGCTTTTCTGGCATGCTATTGACATACATGATGTTTTGAAAAGTAATTGACTTTCCAGTAATTTCAAACATACAACTTTACATACATAAAAACAAGTCTTGTACCTTGATTAAATATACTCCTAAATATTGATGTTGACATTATTACAAATGGAATTGTTCTCATAAATTCTTTTTCAGATTATTTTTTGCCAGCGTATGCATATAAGATAGATTTTCATGAATTGATATTTTGTTCTATAACTTTGCTTATTAATTAGTTGATTAGCTCAAATAATTTCTTTGCTGATTATAGGTAGTTTTATATATGAGATGATGTGACCTATGTTCTGTGAAGAGACACGGTTTTAATGTTTCCATTCACCCATGGAGGCCTTTTATTTCTTTCCTCAAGATTCTGGGTAGAACTTCCAGTACACTATTGAGTAACGGTGATGAAGGCCAGCTTCCTGGCCTTGTTCCTGATTTCAGGAGTAAATCTTTCAGTCTTTAACATTGAGCACGATGTTTGCTGTGGCTTTTTGTACTACTCTTTTCCATATTGAACGAATTTCCTTTTATTCCTGCTTTCTTGAGTGTTTTTCATGAAATAACACTGGATTTTCATTGTAGATTTTTTGCATGAATTGATATGGTTATGTGTTTTTACTTCACACCATTATTGTGGTTGAATACATTGCTTACTTTTAATATGTTGAGCAACCTGAAATTCCTGGTGTAGAGATACTTGCTTATGGCATTATCCATTTAAAGTTCTGTTGGTTTCATGTTGCTATTATTGTGTGATAGATTTTTACATTCATATTTGTAAGTTGTACTGGGGTAGTTTTCTTGTTTTTTTCCTCTATTTTTAAAATCTTTTTTAAAATAGTGGTTTTATTTCATTCTAATTATTTATTTATTTTGGCCACGTCCCATGGCTTGTGGGATCTTAGTTCCCCAGTCAGGGATCGAACCCGAGCCCTTGGCAGTGAAAGCACAGAGTCCTAACCACTGGGCCACCAGGGAATTCCCCAGTTTTCTTTTTCAAGATGTATTTGTATAATCTGATTAGACTTGGCTTGGTGTAAGTGGTTTGGAGGGTTAGCATTAGGGCTGGGGCTGGTGTGAGGGTTGGGGCTGTGTATGGTTTATGGTTGCTGTGATGGTTTAAGTTTTAGGGTTAATGAGTTATTTATGGGTATGGTTAATGAATATATTTTATGGTTTGCTTATGGTTATGGTTTGGCTTATTGGTTAAGGTTTATGGTTTTGGTCTCAGGGTGTTAGGGTTCTGTGTTAGAGTGGGTGTTAGGGTATGGGTGAGAATTGGGGTACAGGTAGGATGCGGGTAGAGCATGGGTTAGGGTAAGGTACAGGTTTAGGGTACGGGTTAGGCTAAGGTTCGGTCAGGGCTTAGGGTCAGGATCAGAGTTTAGAGTTAGGGTCCATGTCAGGATTAGCGTCAAGGTTGAGCGAGGCCATTGTTTTCTGCTCCTCCAGTTCTGGATTCTCATTGATAGATGAATGAAATGTCTGCTCTGGTCACCCACTGTTTCAAATTGAGCTCAGCCTTAGTCAAGGGTTCTTAGGGCCTCAGAGGTCATGCAGGGTTTCCCTCCACCCTCCCTCCTGGGAAGGGTGATGCAGGCCCCACTCTCTGTGTGCAGCCCCAGGTCCAGCATGGCCCTGACATGCAGGATACTAAGTAGACGTGATGTAAGACTTGGTGCATCAGTCTGCCAGCCCCCAGGTGCTGCCTTTTTTTTTTTTCTTAATTAATTAATTAATTAATTAATTTGGGGCTCTGTTGGGTCTGCATTGCTGCACGGAGGCTTTCTCTAGTTGCGGCGAGTGGGGGCTTCTCATTGCGGTGGCTTCTCTTGCTGCAGAGCACAGGCTCTAAGCGCGTGGGCTTCAGCAGTTGTGGCTCGCGGGTTCTAGAGCGCAGGCTCAGTAGTTGTGGTGCACGGGCTTAGTTGCTCCACAGCATGTGGGATCTTCCCGGACCAGGGCTCAAACCCGTGTCCCCTGCATTGGCAGGTGGATTCTTAACCACTGCGCCACCAGGGAAGTCTGGTGTTGCGTTCGTGAGGGCTGGTGGGGCCCTCTTGGGACTGGACGGATCCTTTGTTCCATCTGCACGGGTGTCCAAGCAGCTCTCAGAACAGCCCTTGGCCTCTGAGCATCCAGGCAGGCACCCACGTTCCTCCAGCTCAGGTTAGCCTTGGCCCCTCCATCCCCGTGGCCAATTACTGAGCTGATTGTGTCTTTACTCTTTAAAATTAAATCACTCTCTCCAGGTGGGCGAGAAGTTTACTTGTGAACTTGGTTAGGGTTAGGGGCTAGGGGTTAAGGGTTAGGGGTTAGGGTCAGGGTTAGGGCTAGGGCTAGGGCTAGGGGTTAGGGTTAGGCTTAGGGTTGGGTTAGGGTTAGGGGTTAGGTTTAGGGTTAGGGTTAGTGTTGGGTTAGGGTTAGGGTTAAGGTAGGGTTAGGGTTGGGTTAGGGTTAGGGTTTAGGGTTAGGGTGTCCAGCCTTACGTCCCATTCAGCTGTGAGTGTAGATGTGGTCAGTCCAGTTGCATCACAGCCCCTGATTGAATTTTGTAAGAATTCCTCTCTCTCTCACTGTCTTTCTTTTTTTTATAATTAATTTTTATAGTGGGGTGTAGCTGATTTGCAATGTTGTGTTTCTTGGTGCTCTACATCCACCTGAGTCACTTACAGAGAGACATCAATAAATTCTTTTCTAGTTTCTAGTAGTCAGATAGATGTTTTTTCTGTGAATAGAGTGTGCTGAGTCCAGTTCCTTGAACAATGAGTATGTCTTGGCGATTACATTATTGGCGTATGGAACGGTATCTGTGCCAATTTCAACCTCCTGGTTTATGCATCACCGCACCACACTTTTCCCCTTAAGCAGCCATCAGTGTGTTTTGTAAATGTGTGATGGTGTTCGGTTTGTAATTCAGTTCATGGTTGGCGATTTTTAGATTCCCTTTATAAGTGATATCTTATGATAAGTTTCTCTTGCTGTCTAACTTATTTCACTCTCAATGACCATATATAAGTCCCCCTGAGTTGCTGCAACTGGCCTCATTTCATTGATTTCAGGGCTGAGTAATATTCCGTTGTGCTTAAGTACCAAATTTTCTTTCACCATTTTTTCCTTCCAAGGACTATTAAGTTGTACCCAAGTCGAGGCTGTTGTAAACATAGCAGCAGTAAACGGGGTGCCTGCGTCCTGTGGCTGATTATTCAGTATCAGTTAGGTCCAGAGTCAGGCAGTTAGTTAGAAACAGTGTCAGGTCTATAGTTATGGAAAGCCTCAGGGAATTAGGGAGGGAGAGACCAAGATATAACAGACAGCATCAGATCCTGAGCTGGGGAGAGTGTCAGGGCATGACGTAGGACCAGCATCAGGACTGTAGTTAGGATCAGCATCACGGTCTTAGTTAAAGTTATTGCCAGGACCTGAGTTAGGCAAAGTGTCAGGGCCTGAGTTAGGGACAGCTTCAGGGCCTGAGTTAGGGACAGAGTCAGGACCTGAGTTAGGCAAAGTGTCAGGGCCTGAGTTAGGGACAATGTCAGGGACTGAGTGAGGCCTAGCGTCAGGATCTTAGCTAGGATCAGCATCAGGGCCTTAGTTAAAGACATTATCAGGGCCTGAGTTAGCTACAGCAACAGGGCTTCAAAGGGACAGCCTCAGGGCCACACTTTGGGACGGCATCAGGACTTTAGTCAGGACAGTGTCAGGACCATGGTAAGAGATGGATCAAGATACTAGCTTAGGATAGTGTCAGCACATTGGATATTGACGGCAGCAAGGCTGACTTTAGGGACAGCTTCAGGGCCTTAGTTAGGGACAGCGTCAGAACCTGAGTTAGACCAAACATCAGGGCCTGAGGTAAGACTAGGGTCAGGGCCTTAGTTAGGGATAATGTCAGGGCCAGGGTTAGGCCTAGCATGAGGGCCTGAGTTAGGCTGGGCGTCAGGGCCTTAGTTAGGGACAGCCTCAGGGCCTCACTTAGGGACAGTGTCAGGGCTTACTTAGGGACAGTGTCAGTACATTGGTAAGAGATAGGTCAGGATATTAGCTCAGGATAGAGTCAGGACTTTAGTTATCGACAGCAGCAGGGCCTTAGTTAGGGACAGTGTCAGGAGCTTAGTTAGGACTAGCATCAGAGCCTTTGCTAGGTACAGTGTGAGGGACTGAGTTAGGAGTAGTGTCAGGGCCTTAGTTAGGGACAGTGTGAGGGCCTGAGTTAGGACAAGCATCCAGGCCGTAGTTAGGGACAGTGTCAGGGCCTTGGGACTAATTTCAGGGCCTTAGTTAGGGAGAACATCAGGACTTTAGTTAGCATAAGAGGCAAGACATTAGCTAGGGACAGGGTTAGGTTAAGGTCTAGGAATAGTGTCAGGAAATGAGCTAGGGATAGTGTCAAGACCTTACTTACAGAGAGTATCAGGGCCTTACTTAGGGCTAGTGTCAGGGCTTCAGGTAGGGACAGCATCAGAGCCTGACTTAGGGAGAGCGATGGAGCCTGAGTAAGACCTAGCGTCAGGGCCTTAGCTAGGGACAGTGTCAGGGCATGACTTAGGAAGAGCATCAGGGTCTCAAAGACATTTTGAGGGTCTGAGTTAGGTACTGCGTCTGGGCCTGAGTTAGGGACAGACTCAGGGCTTCACTTAGGGACAGTATCAGGGCTTACATAGGGACAGTGTCAGGACCTTGGTAAGAGATGGGTCAGGATATTAGCTCAGGATACTGTCAGGCCTTTAGTTATTGCCGGCCGCAGGGTCTGTATTAGGGACAGCTTCCGGGCCTTAGTTAGAGACAGTGTCACGGCCTTAGTGAGGACTAGTCAGGGCCTTAGTTAGGCAGAGCAATAGGGCTTCAGTTAGGCTGGGAGGCAGGACATTAGCTAGGGACAGGATGAGGTTAAGGTCTAGGGATAGTGTCAGGAAATGACCTAGGGATAGTGTCAAGACCTTACTGACAGTATCAGGGCCTTATTTAGGACCAACGTCAGGGCTTCACGTAGGGACAATGTCAGAGCCTGACTTAGGGAGAGTGGCAGGGCCTGAGTGAGGCCAAGCGTCAGGGACTTAGCTAGGGACAGTATCGGCATGACTTACGAGTAGCATCAGGGCCTTCATAGGATCTGCATTAGGTTCTTAGTTAGGATAAGAGGCAGGACACTAGCTAGGGACAGAGCCAAGTTACGGGCTAGGGATAGTGTGAAGACCTTAGTTATTGAGAGCATCAGGGCCTTATATAGGAACAGCGAGCGTCATGGCCTTATTCAGGACCAGTGTCAGGGCTTGATGTAGGGACAGCTTCAGAGACTGACTAAGGTACAGCGACAGGGAATACCTGAGCACTCTCTCAGTTAGCACCTGAGTTAGGGACTGTGTCAGGGCAGGACTTAGGAGGAGCATAACGGCCTCGTTAGGATCAGCATCAGGGTCTTTGTTAAAGACATTATTAGGGCTTCTGTTAGAGACAACCTGAGGGCTTCACTTAGGGAGAGTGTCAGGGCTTATTTAGGGACAATTTCAGGAACTTGGTAAGACATGGGTGCAGAAATTAGCTCAGGATAGTGTCAGGACTTTAGATATTGACAGCAGCAGGGCCTTAGTTAGGGACTGTCAGGAGCTTAGTTAGGACTAGCATCAGAGCCTTTGCTAGGTACAGTGTGAGGGACTGAGTTAGGAGTAGTGTCAGGGCATTAGTTAGGGACAGTGTCAGGGCCTTAGTTAGGACTAGTCAGGGCCTTAGTTAGGGAGAGCATTAGGGATTCAGGGAGGATAAGGGGCAGGACATTCGCTCGGGACAGAGTTAGGTTCCAGGCCAGGGAAAGTGTCAGGAAATGAGCTAGGGATTGCGTGAAGACCTTAATTATTGAGAGCATCAGGGACATAGTTAGAACCAGCATCAGGGGCTTAATCAGGACCAGTGTCAAGGCTAGATGTAGGGATAGCATCAGAGCCTAACCAAGGTACGGCAACAGGGCCTAAGTGAGGCCTATCTTTAGGGCCTGAGTTAGGGACAGTGTCAGGGCATGACTTAGGAGCAGCATAAAGGCCTCTGTAGGATCAGCATTTGGGTCTTCGGTAACGACATTATCAGGGTCTCTGTTATGGACAGCCTCAGGGCCTCACTTAGGGACAGCGTCAAGGCTCACTTAGGGACAGTTTCAGGACCTTAGTACGAGATGGGTCAGGATATAAGCTCAGGATAGTGTCAGGACTTTAGATATTGACGGTAGCAGGGCCTTTGTTAGGGACAGTGTCAGGACCTGAGCTAGGTGGAGTGTCAGGGCCTTAGTTAGGGACAGTGTCACTGCCTTAGTTAGGGCTAGCATCAGAGCCTTTGTTAGGTATCATGTCAGGGCCTGAGTTAGGAGTAATGTCAAGAACTTAGTTCGGAACAGTGTCAGGGCCTTAGTTACGCCTAGCATCAGAGCCTTTGTTAGGTATCCTGTCAGTGCCTGGGATAGGAGTAGTGTCAGAGCCTTAGTTAGGGCCAGTGTCAGGGCCTGAGTTAGGAGTAATGTCAGCGCCTTAGTTAGGGCCAGTGTCAGGGCCTGAGTTAGGTGTAGTGTCAAGGCCTTAGTTATGACAGTGTCAGGGCCATAGTTAGAACTAGCATCATAGCCTTTGTTATATATTGTATCACGGCCTGAGTTAGGAGTAGTGTCATAGCCTTAGTAAGGAACAGTGTCAGGGCCTTAGTTAGGACCAGCATCAGAGTCTATGTCAGGAATCGTGTCAGAGCCTCAGTTAGGAGTAGTGTCAGGGCCTTAGGGACAGTGTCGGGGCCTGAGTTAGGTGTAGTGTCAGGGCCTTTGTTAGGGACAGTGTCAGTGCCTGAGCTAGGTGGAGTGTCAGGGCCTTAGTTAGGGACAGTGTCAGGGCCTTGGGTAGGACTAGCATCAGAGCCTTTGTTAGGGACAGTGTTAGGGTCTTAGGATTAGTGTCAGGTCCTTCTGTTAGGTACAGTGTCAGGTCCTGAGTTAGGAATAGAGGTAGGGCCATAGTTAGGGACAGTATCAGGCACTGACTTAGGACGAGCATCTAGACCTTAGTTAGAGACAGTATCACGTCCTTGGGACTAAATTCAGGGCCTGAGTTAGGCACAGCATAAAGGCTTTAGTTAGCATAAGAGGCAGGAGGTTAGCTAGGGACAGGGTCAGGTTAACATGTAGGGATAGTGTCAGGGAATAACCTAGGGATAGTGTCAAGACTTCAGTTACTGAGAGGATCAGGGCCTTCTTTAGAACCAGTGTCAGGGCTTCAGGTAGGGACAGCATCAGAGGCTGATTTAGGGAGAGCGACAGGGCCGGAGTGAAGCCTAACGTCAGGGCGTTAGCTAGGGACATTTTCAGGGCATGACTTAGGAACATCATCAGGGCCTTTGTAGGATCAGCATTAGGGTCTTAGTTAAAGACATGACCAGGACCTGAGTTAGGAGTAGTTTCAGGGCCTTAGTTAAGGACAGTGTCAGGGCCTTAGTTAGGACTAGCATGAGAACCTTTGTTAGCTATTGTGTCAGGGACTGAGTTAGGGACAGGTTCGTGGCCTTTGTTAGGACTACGTTTAGGGTTAGGGTTAGAGTTAGGGTTTTAGGGTTGGGGCTAGGGTTAGGGTTAAGGGTTAGGGGTTAGGGTTTAGGGTTTAGGGTTTAAGGTTAAGGGGAGGGTGAGGGTTAGTGTTAGATGGTTAGGGTTACATTTCCAGAGCACTCGAACAGAATCAAGACCACATTTCTAGACAGTCCAACGTGCCATAGAAGTCTTCGTCATGGCCCTCGTCTGAGGTGACATGAGAAAACACTCTGCTTAGAATTCTTCAATGACCGCATACCTGAAGTCACCTTACTCAAGGAGAAAGTCAGCATCCTACCATGTTCTGTCGCTCACGGGAAACCCAACGTGAGCACTTGCCTCAAGGTAAGGCCCTGAATTGCCGTGCTGAAGTGGAGGCGTGCTGCAGTTTTAAGGAGGCCGTAGCTGCTGCTCAGCGTTAGTTTATTTATTTATTCATTTGTTTATCTATCTGTCTATTTATTTATTTATTTATTTAGTCTTTTTTTTTTTTTTTTTTTACTGGGTTGGGTCTTCGTTGCTGCATGTGAGCTTTCTCTAGTTGCAGCGAGCGGGGGCTACACTTCGTTGCGGTGCGCGGGCTTCTCATTGGCGGTGGCTCCTCTTGTTGTGGAGCAGAGGCTCTAGGCACGCGGACGTCAGTAGTTGTGGCATGCGGGCTCAGTCATTGTGGCTCCCGGACTCTAGAGCGCAGGCTCAGTCCTTGTGGAGCACAGGCTTAGTTGCTCTGCAGCATGTGAGATCTTGGTGGACCAGGGCTCGAACCCATGTCCCCTGCATCGGCAGGTGGATTCCCAACTGCTGCACCACAAGCAAACCCCCTGCTCTGCATTATTTTACGGTCAGTACGCTTTGCAGGACATCTAGGAGCCTGGCGTGGGCGCCGAATTCCCTGCAAGAACACTGAGTACCCACAGGCCCCAAGGGGCCCGCTAAGCCACATCCAGGCCCGTAGCCCTTCGGAGCCACTCTGTTTATGCCGAGTGATGGGCAAAACCCTGCACGTTTCTTCAAGAGAGCTACATTTCCAGAGCACTGGAACAGCCTCAGGACCACATATCTAGCCAGTGCGACATGCCATGGAAGTGTGGGTCATGGCCCCCGTCTGAGCTGCCATGAGAAAACACTCTGCTTAGGATTCTTCGAGGACCTCGTACCTGAAGTCACTCTGCTCGAGGAGAAAGGCAGCATCCTACCATGCTGTGTCGCTAACGGGACACTCAGCGAGAGCACGTGCCTCAAGGTAATGCCCTGAATTGCCATGCAGAAGCGGAGGCGTGCAGCATATTCCAGGAGGCCTTAGCCGCTGCTCTGCATTATTTTAACGTCAGTACGCTTTGCAGGACATCTAGGAACCCCACGTGGGCACCCTATTCCCTGCAAGAACACTGAGTACCCTCAGGCCCCCATGGGCCTGCTAAACCACATCCAGGCCTGTAGCCCTTCGGAGCCACTCTGTGTATGCCGAGTGTAGGTCAACAGACTGCACTCTTTCTTGGGACAACTTGATTTCCTCAACACTCCCACAGGTCTACGAACACCTTTCTAGCCGGTCCAACATTCCGTGCAAGTCTGTCTCATTGTCCTAGTCTGAGCTGCACGGAGAATAACCTTCGGCTTCGCATTCCATCTGGGACCCCCTGCCTGAAGGCACCCTGCCTCCAGGAGAATGTCCGCCTTCGTTCCGACTGCAACTAAAGCCCAGTTCCTTGTGTAACACTGCAGGCTTTTGAAGAGCCACGGGCCCGGAGGTTTAGCTGGGGCGTTCCTTGGTTGAGCCAGTTCGCTATTTGCAGAACATCCTGCTTCGAGGAGTTGATTCAGGGAAGGAACCACTGGGTAACCTGTGTCTGTTTGGACTTGTTAGAAAGCACAGGGATGTATGCTGCGTGTGCCCATGGAAATGGGGGCCTGATGGAACTAGCCTTGCTTTCCCATTTTGAAAGCTTCATTCATGCTGCCTTGAAGCTACTTGAAACTGACTGCTGTTGACAGGCCACTAGCCACTGTAGGCATGGCTCTGGGAAGAAAAGGAGTTTTCTCTAGCTAAGCTGGGTGCTTCGATGGCCGGGGTGGAGCTCATCCTGCCACGCTCTAGAGCTAAAGGGAAACTCAACGTGAGTATGGCCTCGAGGTAAGTCCCTGAGTAGCCGCGCCGAAATGGAGGCATGCAGCTCTTTCCACGAGGTCTTAGTCGCTGTTCTTCTTTATTTTATTTTATTTTTTTAATGTTTTATTGTTTCTTTAAGATTTATGTATTGATTGATTGATTGCTATGTTGGGTCTTCGATTCTGTGCTAGGGCCCTCACCCGTTGCGGTAAGTGGGGGCGACTCTTGATCACGGTGCGTAGGCCTCTCACTATCGCGGCCTCTCTTGTTGCGGAGCACAGGCTCCAGAGGCGCAGGCTCAGTAGTTGTGGCTCACGGGCCCAGTTGCTCCGCGGCATGAGGGATCCTCCCAGACCAGGGCTCGAACCCGTGTACCCTGCATTGGCAGGCAGATTCTCAACCACTGCGCCACCAGGGAAGCCCCTGTTCTGCTTTATTTTAAAGGAAGTACCCTTTTCAGGACTCCTAGACCCCTCGGGTGTGCATCATTTTCCTCCAAGATCAGTGAGAACCTATAGACCCCTGTGGGGCTGCTGAGCAACATCGAGGCCCAAAGGTCCGTCCCTGGGAGGCCTTCTGTGTATGCCGAGTGATGGGCAACACACTGCTCATTCCTTAACGAGAGCTACATTTCCAGAGCACTGGAACAGCCTCAGGACCACATTTCTAGCCAGTGCGACTTGCCATGGAAGTGTTCGTCATGGCCCCCGTCTGAGCTGCCATGAGAAAACACTGTGCTTAGAATTCTTCGAGGACCTCGTACCTGAAGTCACTCTGTTCGAGGAGAAAGCCAGCATTCTACCATGCTGTGGCGCTAACGGGACACTCAGCGTGAGTACTTGCCTCGAGGTAAGGCCCTGAATTGCCATATAGAAGCGGAGGCGTGCTGCAGTTTTCCGGAGGCCGTAGCCCCTGCTCAGCTTTAGTTTATTTATTTATTCATTTGTTTATCTATGTGTCTATCTATTTATTTCTTTATGTAATTTATCATTTTTATTTTACTGTGTTGGGTCTTCATTGCTGCATGTGAGCTTTCTCTAGTTGTAGCGAGCGGGAGCTACTCTTCGTTGCGGTGCTCGGGCTTCTCATTGCGGTGGCTCCTCTTGTTCTGGAGCCGAAGCTCTATGTACGTGGACGTCAGTAGTTGTGGCATGCGGGCTCAGTCATTGTGGCTCCCGGACTCTAGAGCGGAGGCTCAGTCATTGTGGAGCACGGGCTTAGTTGCTGCGCAGCATGTGAGATCTTGGTGGACCAAGGCTCGAACCCATGTCCCCTGCATCGGCAGGTTGATTCCCAACCACAGCACCACAAGCGAAGCCCCTGCTCTGCATTATTTTAACGTCAGTCTGCTTTGCAGGACATCTAGGAGTCTCGCGTGGGCACCCAATTCCCTGCAAGAACACTGAGTACCCTCAGGCCCCCATGGGCCTGCTAAGCCACATACAGGCCAATAGCCCTTCGGAGCCACTCTGTGTATGCCGAGTGTAGGGCAAGAGACTGCACTCTTTCTTGGGACCGCTTGATTTCCTCAACACTCCCACAGGTCGACGAACACCTTTCTAGCAGGTCCAACATTCCGTGCAAGTCTGTCTCGTTGCCCTAGTCTGAGCTGCACTGAGAATAACCCTCGGCTTCGAATTCCATCTGGTACCCCCTGCCTGAATTCACCCTGCCTCCAGGAGAATGTCGGCCTGCGTTCCGACTGCAACTAAAGCCCAGTACCTCGTGGAACACTGCAGGCTTTTGAAGAGACACGGGCCGGGAGGCTTAGCTGGAGCGATCCTTGGTTGAGACAGTTCGCTCTTTGCAGAACACCCTGCTTCGAGGAGTTGATTCAGGGAAGGAACCACTGGGTAACCTGTGTCTCTTTGGACTTGTTAGAAAGCACAGGGATGTATGCTGCATGTGCCCGTGGAAATGTGGGCCTGATGGAACTAGCCTTGCTTTCCCATTTTGAAAGCTCCATTCATGCTGCCTTGAATCTACTTGAAATTGACTGCTGTTGACAGGCCACTAGCCACTGTAGGCATGGCTCTGAGAAGAAAAGGAGTTTTCTCTAGCTAAGCTGGGTGCTTCGATGGCCGGGGTGGAGCTCATGCTGCCACGCTCTAGAGCTAAAGGGAAACTCAACGTTAGTACTGGCCTCGAGGTAAGTCCCTGAGTAGCCGCGCAGAAATGGAGGCATGCAGCCCTTTCCACGAGGTCTTAATCGCTGTTCTGCTTTATTTTATTTTATTTTTTTAATGTTTCATTGTTTTTTTAAGATTTATGTATTGATTGATTGATTGCTATGTTGGGTCTTCGTTTCTGTGCTAGGGGCCTCTCCAGTTGCGGTAAGTGGGGGCGAATCTTCATCGTGGTGCATAGGCCTCTCACTATCGCGGCCTCTCTTGTTGCGGAGCACAGGCTCCAGAGGCGCAGGCTCAGTGTTTGTATCTCACGTGCCCAGTTGCTCCGCGGCATGTGGGATCCTCCCAGGCCAGGGCTCGAACCCGTGTACCCTGCATTGGCAGGCAGATTCTCAAACACTGCACCACCAGGGAAGCCCCTGTTCTGCTTTATTTTAAAGGAAGTACCCTTTTCAGGACTCCTAGGCCCCTCGGGTGTGCATCATTTTCCCTCCAAGATCAGTGAGTACCTCCAGACCCCTTTGGGCCTGCTGAGCAACATCGAGGCCCAAAGGTCGGTCCCTCGGAGGCCCTCTGTGTATGCTGAGTGATGGGCAACACACTGCTCGTTCCTTAAGGAGAGCTACATTTCCAGAGCACTGGAACAGCCTCAGGACCACATTTCTAGCCAGTGCGACGTGCCATGCAAGTGTTCGTCATGGCCCCCGTCTGAGCTGCCATGAGAAAACACTGTGCTTAGAATTCATCGAGGACCTCGTACCTGAAGTCACTCTGCTCGAGGAGAAAGCCAGCATCCTACCATGCTGTGGCGCTAACGGGACACTCAGCGTGAGCACTTGGCTCGAGGTAAGGCCCTGAATAGCCGGGCAGAAGCGGAGGCGTGCTGCAGTTTTCAGGAGGCCGTTGCCCCTGGTCAGCTTTAGTTTATTTATTTATTCATTTGTTTATCTCTCTATCTATTTATTTATTTTTTTATGTAATTTATCATTTCTTTTTTTTACTGTGTTGGGTCTTCGTTGCTGCATGTGAGCTTTCTCTAGTTGTAGCGAGCGGAAGCTACTCTTCATTGCGGTGCTCGCGCTTCTCATTGCGGTGGCTCCTCTTGTTGGGGAGCAGAAGCTCTAGGCATGTGGACTTCAGTAGATGTGGCATGCGGGCTCAGTTGTTGTGGCTCCTGGACTCTAGAGCGCAGGCTTAGTCGTTGTGGAGCACGGGCTTAGTTGCTCCGCAGCATGTGAGATCTTGGTGGACCAAGGCTCGAACCCATGTCCCCTGCATCGGCAGGTGGATTCCCAACCACTGCACCACAAGCGAAGCCCCTGCTCTGCATTATTTTAACGTCAGTCCGCTTTGCAGGACATCTAGGAGCCTCGAGTGGGCACCCAATACCCTGCAAGAACAATGAGTACCCTCAGGCCCCCATAGGCCTGCTGAGCCACATTTAGGCCCATAGCCCTTCGGAGCCACTCTGTATATGCCGAGTGTAGGGCAACAGACTGCACTCTTTCGTGTGACAGCTTGATTTCCTCAACACTCCCATAGGTTGACGAACACCTTTCTAGCAGGTCCAACATTCCGTGCAAGTCTGCCTCATTGCCCTAGTCTGAGCTGCACTGAGAATAACCCTCGGCTTCGCATTCCATCTGGTACCCCCTGCCTGAAGTCACCCTGCCTCCAGGAGAATGTTGGCCTTCGTTCCGACTGCAACTAAAGCCCAGTTCCTCGTGTAACACTGCAGGCTTTTGAAGAGCCACGGGCCCGGAGGTTTAGCTGGGGTGTTCCTTGGTTGAGGCAGTTCGCTATTTGCAGAACATCCTGCTTCGAGGAGTTGATTCAGGGAAGGAACCACTGGGTAACCTGTGTCTGTTTGGACTTGTTAGAAAGCACAGGGATGTATGCTGCGTGTGCCCGTGGAAATGGGGGCCTGATGGAACTAGTCTTGCTTTCCCATTTTGAAAGCTCCATTCATGCTGCCTTGAAGCTACTTGAAATTGACTGCTGTTGACAGGCCACTAGCCACTGTAGGCATGGCTCTGGGAAGAAAAGGAGTTTTCTCTAGCTAAGCCGGGTGCTTCGATGGCCGGGGTGGAGCTCATCCTGCCACACTCTAGAGCTAAAGGGAAACTCAACGTGAGTACTGGCCTCGAGGTAAGTCCCTGAGTAACCGCGCAGAAATGGAGGCATGCAGCCCTTTCCACGAGGTCTTAATCGCTGTTCTGCTTTATTGTATTTTATTTTTTTAATGTTTTATTGTTTTTCTAAGATTTATGTATTGATTGATTGATTGCTATGTTGGGTCTTCGTTTCTGTGCTAGGGCCCTCACCAGTTGCGGTAAGTGGGGGCCACTCTTCATCGCGGTGCGTAGGCCTCTCACTATCGCGGCCTCTCTTGTTGCGGAGCACAGGCTCCAGAGGCGCAGGCTCAGTAGTTGTGGCTCACGGGCCCACTTGCTCCGCGGCATGTGGGATCCTCCCAGACCAGGGCTCGAACCCGTGTACCCTGCATTGGCAGGCAGATTCTCAATCACTGCGCCACCAGGGAAGCCCCTGTTCTGCTTTATTTTAAAGGAAGTACCCTTTTCAGGACTCCTAGGCCCCTCGGGTGTGCATCATTTTCCCTCCAAGATCAGTGAGTACCTCCAGACCCCTGTGGGCCTGCTGAGCAACATCGAGGCCCAAAGTTCGGTCCCTCGGAGGCCCTCTGTGTATGGCGAGTGAAGGGCAACACACTGCTCGTTCCTTAAGGAGAGCTACATTTCCAGAGCACTGGAACAGCCTCAGGACACATTTCTAGCCAGTGCGACGTGCCATGGAAGTGTTCGTCATGGCCCCCGTCTGAGCTGCCTTGAGAAAAAAACTCCGCTTAGGATTCTTCGAAGACCTCGTACCTGAAGTCACTCTGCTCGAGGAGAAAGCCAGCATCCTACCATGCTGTGGCGCTAACGGGACACTCAGCGTGAGCACTTGCCTCGAGGTAAGGCCTGAATTGCCGTGCAGAAGCGGAGGCGTGCTGCAGTTTTCAGGAGGCCGTAGCCCCTGCTCAGCTTTAGTTTAAGTATTTATACATTTGTTTATCTATTTGTCTATGTATTTATTTATTTTTTTATGTAATTTATCATTTTTGTTTTACTGTGTTGGGTCTTCGTTGCTGCATGTGAGCTTTCTCTAGTTGTAGCGAGCGGGGGCTACTCTTCGTTGCGGTGCTCGGGCTTCTCATTGCGGTGGCTCCTCTTGTTGTGGAGCAGAAGCTCTATGAACTTGGACTTCAGTAGTTGTGGCATGCGGGCTCAGTCGTTGTGGCTCCTGGACTCTAGAGCGCAGGCTCAGTCGTTGTGGAGCTCGGGCTTAGTTGCTCCGCAGCAAGTGAGATCTTGGTGGACCAAGGCTCGAACCCATGTCCCCTGCATCGGCAGGTGGATTCCCAACCACTGCACCACAAGTGAAGCCCCTGCTCTGCATTATTTTAACGTCAGTCCGCTTTCCAGGACATCTAGTAGCCTCGCGTGGGCACCCTATTCCCTGCAAGAACACTGAGTAACCCCAGGCCCCCATGGGCCCGCTATGCCACATCCAGGCCCGTAGCCCTTCGGAGCCACTCTGTGTATGCCGAGTGATGGGCAACACACTGCTCGTTCCTTAAGGAGAGCTACATTTCCAGAGCACTGGAACAGCCTCAGGACGTCATTTCTAGCCAGTGCGACGTGCCATGGAAGTGTTCGTCATGGCCCCCGTCTGAGCTGCCATGAGAAAACACTCCGCTTAGGATTCTTCGAGCACCTCGTACCTGAAGTCACTCTGCTCGAGGAGAAAGTCAGCATCCTACCATGCTGTGTCGCTAACGGGACAGTCAGTGTGAGCAGTTGTCTCGATGTAAGGCCCTGAATTGCCATGCAGAAGCGGAGGCGTGCAGCATTTTCCATGAGACCGTAGCCGCTGCTCTGCATTGTTTTAACGTCAGTACGCTTTGCAGGACATCTAGGAGCCTTGCGTGGGCACCCTATTCCCTGCAAGAACACTGAGTACCCTCAGGCCCCCATGGGCCTGCTAAGCCACATCCAGGCCCGTAGCCCTTCGGAGCCACTCTGTGTATGCCGAGTGTAGGGCAACAGACTGCACTCTTTCTTGGGACAGCTTGATTTCCTCAACACTCCCACAGATCGACGAACACCTTTCTAACAGGTCCAACATTCCGTGCAAGTCTGCCTCATTGCCCTAGTCTGAGCTGCACTGAGAATAACCCTCGGCTTCTCATTCCATCTGGGACCCCCTGCCTGAAGGCACCCTGCCTCCAGGAGAATGTCAGCCTGCGTTCCGACTGCAACTAAAGCCCAGTTCCTCGTGTAACACTGCAGGGTTTTGAAGAGCCACGGGCCCGGAGGCTTAGCTAGGGCGATCCTTGGTTGAGACAGTTCGCTATTTGCAGAACACCCTGCTTCGAGGAGTTGATTCAGGGAAGGAACCACTGGGTAACCTGTGTCTGTTTGGACTTGTTAGAAAGCACAGGGATGTATGCTGCGTGTGCCCGTGGAAATGGGGGCCTGATGAAACGAGCCTTGCTTTCTCATTTTGAAAGCTCCATTCATGCTGCCTTGAAGCTACTTAAAATTGACTGCTGTTGACAGGCCACTAGCCACTGTAGGCATGGCTCTGGGAAGAAAAGGAGTTTTATCTAGCTAAGCCGGGTGCTTCGATGGCCGGGGTGGAGCTCATCCTGCCACGCTCTAGAGCTAAAGGGAAACTCAACGTGAGTACTGGCCTCGAGGTAAGTCCCTGAGTAACCGCGCAGAAATGGAGGCATGCAGCCCTTTCCACGAAGTCTTAGTCACTGTTCTGCTTTATTGTATTTTATTTTTTTAATGTTTTATTGTTTTTTTAAGATTTATGTATTGATTGATTGATTGCTATATTGGGTCTTCGTTTCTGTCCTAGGGCCCTCTCCAGTTGCGGTAAGTGGGGGCCACTCTTCATCGCGGTGCGTAGGCCTCTCACTATCGCGGCCTCTCTTGTTGCGGAGCACAGGGTCCAGAGGCGAACGCTCAGTAGTTGTGGCTCACGGGTCCAGTTGCTCCGTGGCATGTGGGATCCTCACAGACCAGGGCTCGAACCCGTGTACCCTGCATTGGCAGGCAGATTCTCAACCACTGCGCCACCAGGGAAGCCCCTGTTCTGCTTTATTTTAAAGGAAGTACCCTTTTCAGGACTCCTAGGCCCCTCGGGTTTGCATCATTTTCCCTCCAAGATCTGTGAGTACCTCCAGACCCCTGTGGGCCTGCTGGGAAACATCGAGGCCCAAAGGTCGGTCCCTCGGAGGCCCTCTGTGTATGCCGAGTGAGGGGCAACAGACTGCTCGATCCTTAAGGAGAGCTACATTTCCAGAGCACTGGAACAGCCTCAGGACCACATTTCTAGGCAGTGCGACGTGCCATGGAAGTGTTCGTCATGGCCCCCGTCTGAGCTGCCATGAGAAAACACTGTGCTTAGAATTCTTCGAGGACCTCGTACCTGAAGTCACTCTGCTCGAGGAGAAAGCCAGCATCCTACCATGCTGTGGCGCTAACGGGACACTCAGCGTGAGCACTTGCCTCGAGGTAAGGCCCTGAATTGCCGTGCAGAAGCGGAGGCGTGCTGCAGTTTTCAGGAGGCCGTAGCCCCTGCTCAGCTTTAGTTTATTTATTTATTCATTTGTTTATCTATCTGTGTATCTATTTATTTATTTTTTTATGTAATTTATCATTTTTGTTTTACTGTGTTGGGTCTTCGTTGCTGCATGTGAGCTTTCTCTAGTTGTAGCGAGCGGGGGCTACTCTTCGTTGCGGTGCTCGGGCTTCTCATTTCGGTGGCTCCTCTTGTTGTGGAGCAGAAGCTCTAGGCACGTGGACTTCAGTAGTTGTGGCATGCGGGCTCAGTCATTGTGGCTCCCGGACTCTAGAGCACAGGCTCAGTCGTTGTGGATCACGGGCTTAGTTGCTCCACAGCATGTGAGATCTTGGTGGACCAAGGCTCGAACCCATGTCCCCTGCATCGGCAGGTGGATTCCCAACCACTGCACCACAAGCGAAGCCCCTGCTCTGCATTATTTTAACGTCAGTCCGCTTTGCAGGACATCTAGGAGCCTCGCGTGGGCAACCTCTTCCCTGCAAGAACACTGAGTAACCCCAGGCCTCCATGGGCCCGCTATGCCACATCCAGGCTCGTAGGCCTTCGGAGCCACTCTGTGTATGCCGAGTGTAGGGCAGCACACTGCACTCTTTCTTGGGACAGCTTGATTTCCCCAGCACTCCCACAGGTCGACGAACACTGTTCTAACAGGTCCAACATGCCGTGCAGGTCTGGCTCATTGCTGAAGTCTGAGCTACACTTAGAAAAACCCTCGGCTTCGTATTCCACCTGGGACCCCCTGCCTGAAGTAACTCTGCCTCCAGGAGAACGTCGGCTTGCGTTCCGACTGCAATGAAAGCCCAGTTCCTAGGGTAACACTGCAGGCTTTTGAAGAGCCACGGGCCCGGAGGCCTAGCTGGGGCATTCCTTGGTTGAGGTAGTTCGATATTTGCAGAACACCCTGCTTCGAGGAGTTGATTCAGGGAAGGAACCACTGGGTAACCTGTGTCTGTTTGGACTTGTTAGAAAGCACAGGGATGTATGCTGCGTGTGCCCGTGGAAATGGGGGCCTGATGGAACTAGCCCGGCTTTCCAATTTTGAAAGCTCCATTCATGCTTCCTTGAAGCTACTTGAAATTGACTGCTGTTGACAGGCCACTAGCCACTGTAGGCATGGCTCTGGGAAGAAAAGGAGTTTTCTCTAGCTAAGCCGGGTGCTTCCATGGCTGGGGTGGAGCTCATCCTGCCACGCTCTAGAGCTAAAGGGAAACACAACGTGAGTACTGGCCTCGAGCTAAGACCCTGAGTTGCCGCGCAGTAATGGAGGCATGCAGATCTTTCCACGAGGTCTTAGTCGCTGTTCTTCTTTATATTATTTTATTTTTTTAATGTTTTATTGTATTTTTAAGATTTATGTATTGATTGATTGATTGCTATGTTGGGTCTTCGTTTCTGTGCTACGGCCCTCTCCAGTTGCGGTAAGTGGGGGGAACTCTTCATCACGGTGCGTAGGCCTGTCACTATCACGGCCTCTCTTGTTGCGGAGCACAGGCTCCAGACTCGCAGGCTCAGTAGTTGTGGCTCACGGGCCCAGTTGCTCCACGGCATGTGGGATCCTCCCAGACCAGGGCTCGAACCCATGTACCCTGCATTGGCAGGCAAATTCTCAACCACTGCGCCATGAGGGAAGCCCCTGTTCTGCTTTATTTTAAAGGAAGTACCCTTTTCAGGACTCCTAGGCCCCTCGGGTGTGCATCATTTTCCCTCCAAGATCAGTGAGTACCTCCAAACTCCTGTGGGCCTGCTGAGCAACATCGAGGCCCAAAGGTCAGTCCCTGGGAGGCCCTCTGTGTATGTCGAGTGATGGGCAACACACTGCTCGTTCCTTAAGGAGAGCTACATTTCCAGAGTACTGGAACAGCCTCAGGACCACATTTCTAGCCAGTGCGACATGCCATGGAAGTGTTCGTCATGGCCCCCGTCTGAGCTGCCATGAGAAAACACTCCGCTTAGGATTCTTCGAGGACCTCGTACCTGAAGTCACTCTGCTCGAGGAGAAAGCCAGCATCCTACCATGCTGTGGCGCTAACGGGACACTCAGCGTGAGCACTTGGCTCGAGGTAAGGCCCTGAATAGCCGGGCAGAAGCGGAGGCGTGCTGCAGTTTTCAGGAGGCCGTTGCCCCTGCTCAGCTTTAGTTTATTTATTTATTCATTTGTTTATCTCTCTATCTATTTATTTATTTTTTTATGTAATTTATCATTTCTTTTTTTTACTGTGTTGGGTCTTCGTTGCTGCATGTGAGCTTTCTCTAGTTGTAGCGAGCGGGAGCTACTCTTCATTGCGGTGCTCGCGCTTCTCATTGCGGTGGCTCCTCTTGTTGGGGAGCAGAAGCTCTAGGCATGTGGACTTCAGTAGATGTGGCATGCGGGCTCAGTTGTTGTGGCTCCTGGACTCTAGAGCGCAGGCTTAGTCGTTGTGGAGCACGGGCTTAGTTGCTCCGCAGCATGTGAGATCTTGGTGGACCAAGGCTCGAACCCATGTCCCCTGCATCGGCAGGTGGATTCCCAACCACTGCACCACAAGCGAAGCCCCTGCTCTGCATTATTTTAACGTCAGTCCGCTTTGCAGGACATCTAGGAGCCTCGAGTGGGCACCCAATACCCTGCAAGAACAATGAGTACCCTCAGGCCCCCATAGGCCTGCTGAGCCACATTTAGGCCCATAGCCCTTCGGAGCCACTCTGTATATGCCGAGTGTAGGGCAACAGACTGCACTCTTTCGTGTGACAGCTTGATTTCCTCAACACTCCCATAGGTTGACGAACACCTTTCTAGCAGGTCCAACATTCCGTGCAAGTCTGCCTCATTGCCCTAGTCTGAGCTGCACTGAGAATAACCCTCGGCTTCGCATTCCATCTGGTACCCCCTGCCTGAAGTCACCCTGCCTCCAGGAGAATGTTGGCCTTCGTTCCGACTGCAACTAAAGCCCAGTTCCTCGTGTAACACTGCAGGCTTTTGAAGAGCCACGGGCCCGGAGGTTTAGCTGGGGTGTTCCTTGGTTGAGGCAGTTCGCTATTTGCAGAACATCCTGCTTCGAGGAGTTGATTCAGGGAAGGAACCACTGGGTAACCTGTGTCTGTTTGGACTTGTTAGAAAGCACAGGGATGTATGCGGCGTGTGCCCGTGGAAATGGGGGCCTGATGGAACTAGTCTTGCTTTCCCATTTTGAAAGCTCCATTCATGCTGCCTTGAAGCTACTTGAAATTGACTGCTGTTGACAGGCCACTAGCCACTGTAGGCATGGCTCTGGGAAGAAAAGGAGTTTTCTCTAGCTAAGCCGGGTGCTTCGATGGCCGGGGTGGAGCTCATCCTGCCACACTCTAGAGCTAAAGGGAAACTCAACGTGAGTACTGGCCTCGAGGTAAGTCCCTGAGTAACCGCGCAGAAATGGAGGCATGCAGCCCTTTCCACGAGGTCTTAATCGCTGTTCTGCTTTATTGTATTTTATTTTTTTAATGTTTTATTGTTTTTTTAAGATTTATGTATTGATTGATTGATTGCTATGTTGGGTCTTCGTTTCTGTGCTAGGGCCCTCACCAGTTGCGGTAAGTGGGGGCCACTCTTCATCGCGGTGCGTAGGCCTCTCACTATCGCGGCCTCTCTTGTTGCGGAGCACAGGCTCCAGAGGCGCAGGCTCAGTAGTTGTGGCTCACGGGCCCACTTGCTCCGCGGCATGTGGGATCCTCCCAGACCAGGGCTCGAACCCATGTACCCTGCATTGGCAGGCAGATTCTCAACCACTGCGCCACCAGGGAAGCCCCTGTTCTGCTTTATTTTAAAGGAAGTACCCTTTTCAGGACTCCTAGGCCCCTCGGGTGTGCATCATTTTCCCTCCAAGATCAGTGAGTACCTCCAGACCCCTGTGGGCCTGCTGAGCAACATCGAGGCCCAAAGTTCGGTCCCTCGGAGGCCCTCTGTGTATGGCGAGTGAAGGGCAACACACTGCTCGTTCCTTAAGGAGAGCTACATTTCCAGAGCACTGGAACAGCCTCAGGACACATTTCTAGCCAGTGCGACGTGCCATGGAAGTGTTCGTCATGGCCCCCGTCTGAGCTGCCTTG
Organism: Balaenoptera physalus; assembly: GCF_965194825.1. Lineage (NCBI taxonomy): Eukaryota > Metazoa > Chordata > Mammalia > Artiodactyla > Balaenopteridae > Balaenoptera > Balaenoptera physalus. The sequence goes on from NW_028125556.1 coordinate 199,196, forward strand.
AGAAAAAACTCCGCTTAGGATTCTTCGAAGACCTCGTACCTGAAGTCACTCTGCTCGAGGAGAAAGCCAGCATCCTACCATGCTGTGGCGCTAACGGGACACTCAGCGTGAGCACTTGCCTCGAGGTAAGGCCTGAATTGCCGTGCAGAAGCGGAGGCGTGCTGCAGTTTTCAGGAGGCCGTAGCCCCTGCTCAGCTTTAGTTTAAGTATTTATTCATTTGTTTATCTATCTGTCTATGTATTTATTTATTTTTTTATGTAATTTATCATTTTTGTTTTACTGTGTTGGGTCTTCGTTGCTGCATGTGAGCTTTCTCTAGTTGTAGCGAGCAGGGGCTACTCTTCGTTGCGGTGATCGGGCTTCTCATTGCGGTGGCTCCTCTTGTTGTGGAGCAGAAGCTCTAGGAACGTGGACTTCAGTAGTTGTGGCATGCGGGCTCAGTCGTTGTGGCTCCCGGACTCTAGAGCGTAGGCACAGTCGTTGTGCAGCACGGGCTTAGTTGCTCCTCACCATGTGGGATCTTGGTGTACCAAGGCCCGAACCCATGTCCCCTGCATTGGCAGGTGGATTCCCAACAACTGCACCACAAACGAAGCCCCTGCTCTGCATTATTTTAACGTCAGTCCGCTTTCCAGGACATCTAGTAGCCTCGCGTGGGCACCATATTCCCTGCAAGAACACTGAGTAAACTCAGGACCCCATGGTCCCGCTATGCCAAATAAAGGCCCGTAGCCCTTCGGAGCCACTCCGTGTATGCCGAGTGTACGGCAACAGACTGCACTCTTTCTTGGGACAGCTTGATTTCCTCAACACTCCCACAGGTCGACGAACACTTTTCTAGCGGGTCCAACATTCCGTGCAAGTCTGCCTCATTACCCTAGTCTGAGCTGCCCTGAGAATAACCCTCGGCTTCGCATTCCATCTGGGACCCCCTGCCTGAAGTCACCCTGCCTCCAGGAGAATGTCAGCCTGCGTTCCGACAGCAACTAAAGCCCAGTTCCTCGTGTAACACTGCAGGGTTTTGAAGAGCCACGGGCCCGGAGGCTTAGCTGGGGCTATCCTTGGTTGAGACAGTTCGCTATTTGCAGATCACCCTGCTTCGAGGAGTTGATTCAGGGAAGGAACCACTGGGTAACCTGTGTCTGTTTGGACTTGTTAGAAAGCACAGGGATGTATGCGGCGTGTGCCCATGGAAATAGGGGCCTGATGGAACTAGCCTTGCTTCCCCATTTTGAAAGATCCATTCATGCTGCCTTGAAGCTACTTGAAATTGACTGCTGTTGACAGGCCACTAGCCACTGTAGGCATGGCTCTGGGAAGAAAAGGAGTTTTCTCTAGCTAAGCCGGGTGCTTCGATGGCCGGGGTGGAGCTCATCCTGCCACGCTCTAGGGCTAAAGGGAAACTCAACGTGAGTACTGGACTCAAGGTAAGTCCCTGAGTAGCCGCGCAGAAATGGAGGCATGCAGATCTTTCCACGAAGTCTTAGTCGCTGTTCTGCTTTATTTTATTTTATTTTTTTAATGTTTTATTGTTTTTTTAAGATTTATGTATTGATTGATTGATTGCTATGTTGGGTCTTCGTTTCTGTGCTAGGGCCCTCTCCAGTTGCGGTAAGTGGGGGCAATTCTTGATCGTGGTGCGTATGCCTCTCACTATCGCGGCCTCTTTTGTTGCGGAGCACAGGCTACAGAGGCGCAGGCTCAGTAGTTGTGGCTCACGGGCCCAGTTGCTCCGCGGCATGTGGGATCCTCCCAGACCAGGGCTCTAACCCGTGTACCCTGCATTGGCAGGCAGATTCTCAACCACTGCGCCACCAGGGAAGCCCCTGTTCTGCTTTATTTTAAAGGAAGTACCCTTTTCAGGACTCCTAGGCCCCTCGAGTGTGCATCATTTTCCCTCACAGATCAGTGAGTACCTCCAGACCCCTGTGGGCCTGCTGAGCAACATCGAGGCCCAAAGGTCGGTCCCTCGGAGACCCTCTGTGTATGCCGAGTGATGGGCAACACACTGCTCGTTCCTTAAGGAGAGCTACATTTCCAGAGCACTGGAACAGCCCCAGGACCACATTTCTAGCCAGTGCGACGTGCCATGGAAGTGTTCGTCATGGCCCCCGTCTGAGCTGCCATGAGAAAACACTCCGCTTAGAATTCTTCGAGGACCTCGTACCTGAAGTCACTCTGCTCGAGGAGAAAGCCAGCATCCTACCATGCTGTGGCGCTAACGGGACACTCAGCGTGAGCACTTGCCTCAAGGTAAGGCCTGAATTGCCGTGCAGAAGCGGAGGCGTGCTGCAGTTTTCAGGAGGCCGTAGCCCCTGCTCAGCTTTAGTTTAAGTATTTATACATTTGTTTATCTATCTGTCTATGTATTTATTTATTTTTTTATGTAATTTATCATTTTTGTTTTACTGTGTTGGGTCTTCGTTGCTGCATGTGAGCTTTCTCTAGTTGTAGCGAGCGGGGGCTACTCTTCGTTGCGGTGCTCGGGCTTCTCATTGCGGTGGCTCCTCTTGTTGTGGAGCAGAAGCTCTATGAACTTGGACTTCAGTAGTTGTGGCATGCGGGCTCAGTCGTTGTGGCTCCTGGACTCTAGAGCGCAGGCTCAGTCGTTGTGGAGCTCGGGCTTAGTTGCTCCGCAGCAAGTGAGATCTTGGTGGACCAAGGCTCGAACCCATGTCCCCTGCATCGGCAGGTGTATTCCCAACCACTGCACCACAAGTGAAGCCCCTGCTCTGCATTATTTTAACGTCAGTCCGCTTTCCAGGACATCTAGTAGCCTCGCGTGGGCACCCTATTCCCTGCAAGAACACTGAGTAACCCCAGGCCCCCATGGGCCCGCTATGCCACATCCAGGCCCGTAGCCCTTCGGAGCCACTCTGTGTGTGCCGAGTGATGGGCAACACACTGCTCGTTCCTTAAGGAGAGCTACATTTCCAGAGCACTGGAACAGCCTCAGGACCTCATTTCTAGCCAGTGCGACGTGCCATGGAAGTGTTCGTCATGGCCCCCGTCTGAGCTGCCATGAGAAAACACTCCGCTTAGGATTCTTCGAGGACCTCGTACCTGAAGTCACTCTGCTCGAGGAGAAAGTCAGCATCCTACCATGCTGTGTCGCTAACGGGACAGTCAGTGTGAGCAGTTGTCTCGATGTAAGGCCCTGAATTGCCATGCAGAAGCGGAGGCGTGCAGCATTTTCCATGAGACCGTAGCCGCTGCTCTGCATTGTTTTAACGTCAGTACGCTTTGCAGGACATCTAGGAGCCTTGCGTGGGCACCCTATTCCCTGCAAGAACACTGAGTACCCTCAGGCCCCCATGGGCCTGCTAAGCCACATCCAGGCCCGTAGCCCTTCGGAGCCACTCTGTGTATGCCGAGTGTAGGGCAACAGACTGCACTCTTTCTTGGGACAGCTTGATTTCCTCAACACTCCCACAGATCGACGAACACCTTTCTAACAGGTCCAACATTCCGTGCAAGTCTGCCTCATTGCCCTAGTCTGAGCTGCACTGAGAATAACCCTCGGCTTCTCATTCCATCTGGGACCCCCTGCCTGAAGGCACCCTGCCTCCAGGAGAATGTCAGCCTGCGTTCCGACTGCAACTAAAGCCCAGTTCCTCGTGTAACACTGCAGGGTTTTGAAGAGCCACGGGCCCGGAGGCTTAGCTAGGGCGATCCTTGGTTGAGACAGTTCGCTATTTGCAGAACACCCTGCTTCGAGGAGTTGATTCAGGGAAGGAACCACTGGGTAACCTGTGTCTGTTTGGACTTGTTAGAAAGCACAGGGATGTATGCTGCGTGTGCCCGTGGAAATGGGGGCCTGATGAAACGAGCCTTGCTTTCTCATTTTGAAAGCTCCATTCATGCTGCCTTGAAGCTACTTAAAATTGACTGCTGTTGACAGGCCACTAGCCACTGTAGGCATGGCTCTGGGAAGAAAAGGAGTTTTCTCTAGCTAAGCCGGGTGCTTCGATGGCCGGGGTGGAGCTCATCCTGCCACGCTCTAGAGCTAAAGGGAAACTCAACGTGAGTACTGGCCTCGAGGTAAGTCCCTGAGTAACCGCGCAGAAATGGAGGCATGCAGCCCTTTCCACGAAGTCTTAGTCACTGTTCTGCTTTATTGTATTTTATTTTTTTAATGTTTTATTGTTTTTTTAAGATTTATGTATTGATTGATTGATTGCTATATTGGGTCTTCGTTTCTGTCCTAGGGCCCTCTCCAGTTGCGGTAAGTGGGGGCCACTCTTCATCGCGGTGCGTAGGCCTCTCACTATCGCGGCCTCTCTTGTTGCGGAGCACAGGGTCCAGAGGCGAACGCTCAGTAGTTGTGGCTCACGGGTCCAGTTGCTCCGTGGCATGTGGGATCCTCACAGACCAGGGCTCGAACCCGTGTACCCTGCATTGGCAGGCAGATTCTCAACCACTGCGCCACCAGGGAAGCCCCTGTTCTGCTTTATTTTAAAGGAAGTACCCTTTTCAGGACTCCTAGGCCCCTCGGGTTTGCATCATTTTCCCTCCAAGATCAGTGAGTACCTCCAGACCCCTGTGGGCCTGCTGGGAAACATCGAGGCCCAAAGGTCGGTCCCTCGGAGGCCCTCTGTGTATGCCGAGTGAGGGGCAACAGACTGCTCGATCCTTAAGGAGAGCTACATTTCCAGAGCACTGGAACAGCCTCAGGACCACATTTCTAGGCAGTGCGACGTGCCATGGAAGTGTTCGTCATGGCCCCCGTCTGAGCTGCCATGAGAAAACACTGTGCTTAGAATTCTTCGAGGACCTCATACCTGAAGTCACTCTTCTCGAGGAGAAAGCCAGCATCCTACCATGCTGTGGCGCTAACGGGACACTCAGCGTGAGCACTTGCCTCGAGGTAAGGCCCTGAATTGCCGTGCAGAAGCGGAGGCGTGCTGCAGTTTTCCGGAGGCCGTAGCCCCTGCTCAGCTTTAGTTTATTTATTTATTCATTTGTTTATCTATCTGTGTATCTATTTATTTATTTTTTTATGTAATTTATCATTTTTGTTTTACTGTGTTGGGTCTTCGTTGCTGCATGTGAGCTTTCTCTAGTTGTAGCGAGCGGGGGCTACTCTTCGTTGCGGTGCTCGGGCTTCTCATTGCGGTGGCTCCTCTTGTTGTGGAGCAGAAGCTCTAGGCACGTGGACTTCAGTAGTTGTGGCATGCGGGCTCAGTCATTGTGGCTCCCGGACTCTAGAGCACAGGCTCAGTCGTTGTGGATCACGGGCTTAGTTGCTCCACAGCATGTGAGATCTTGGTGGACCAAGGCTCGAACCCATGTCCCCTGCATCGGCAGGTGGATTCCCAACCACTGCACCACAAGCGAAGCCCCTGCTCTGCATTATTTTAACGTCAGTCCGCTTTGCAGGACATCTAGGAGCCTCGCGTGGGCAACCTCTTCCCTGCAAGAACACTGAGTAACCCCAGGCCTCCATGGGCCCGCTATGCCACATCCAGGCTCGTAGGCCTTCGGAGCCACTCTGTGTATGCCGAGTGTAGGGCAGCACACTGCACTCTTTCTTGGGACAGCTTGATTTCCCCAGCACTCCCACAGGTCGACGAACACTGTTCTAACAGGTCCAACATGCCGTGCAGGTCTGGCTCATTGCTGAAGTCTGAGCTACACTTAGAAAAACCCTCGGCTTCGTATTCCACCTGGGACCCCCTGCCTGAAGTAACTCTGCCTCCAGGAGAACGTCGGCTTGCGTTCCGACTGCAATGAAAGCCCAGTTCCTAGGGTAACACTGCAGGCTTTTGAAGAGCCACGGGCCCGGAGGCCTAGCTGGGGCATTCCTTGGTTGAGGTAGTTCGATATTTGCAGAACACCCTGCTTCGAGGAGTTGATTCAGGGAAGGAACCACTGGGTAACCTGTGTCTGTTTGGACTTGTTAGAAAGCACAGGGATGTATGCTGCGTGTGCCCGTGGAAATGGGGGCCTGATGGAACTAACCCGGCTTTCCAATTTTGAAAGCTCCATTCATGCTTCCTTGAAGCTACTTGAAATTGACTGCTGTTGACAGGCCACTAGCCACTGTAGGCATGGCTCTGGGAAGAAAAGGAGTTTTCTCTAGCTAAGCCGGGTGCTTCCATGGCTGGGGTGGAGCTCATCCTGCCACGCTCTAGAGCTAAAGGGAAACACAACGTGAGTACTGGCCTCGAGCTAAGACCCTGAGTTGCCGCGCAGTAATGGAGGCATGCAGATCTTTCCACGAGGTCTTAGTCGCTGTTCTTCTTTATATTATTTTATTTTTTTAATGTTTTATTGTATTTTTAAGATTTATGTATTGATTGATTGATTGCTATGTTGGGTCTTCGTTTCTGTGCTACGGCCCTCTCCAGTTGCGGTAAGTGGGGGGAACTCTTCATCACGGTGCGTAGGCCTGTCACTATCACGGCCTCTCTTGTTGCGGAGCACAGGCTCCAGACTCGCAGGCTCAGTAGTTGTGGCTCACGGGCCCAGTTGCTCCACGGCATGTGGGATCCTCCCAGACCAGGGCTCGAACCCATGTACCCTGCATTGGCAGGCAAATTCTCAACCACTGCGCCATGAGGGAAGCCCCTGTTCTGCTTTATTTTAAAGGAAGTACCCTTTTCAGGACTCCTAGGCCCCTCGGGTGTGCATCATTTTCCCTCCAAGATCAGTGAGTACCTCCAAACTCCTGTGGGCCTGCTGAGCAACATCGAGGCCCAAAGGTCAGTCCCTGGGAGGCCCTCTGTGTATGCCGAGTGATGGGCAACACACTGCTCGTTCCTTAAGGAGAGCTACATTTCCAGAGTACTGGAACAGCCTCAGGACCACATTTCTAGCCAGTGCGACATGCCATGGAAGTGTTCGTCATGGCCCCCGTCTGAGCTGCCATGAGAAAACACTCCGCTTAGGATTCTTCGAGGACCTCGTACCTGAAGTCACTCTGCTCGAGGAGAAAGTCAGCATCCTACCATGCTGTGTCGCTAACGGGACAGTCAGTGTGAGCACTTGTCTCGATGTAAGGCCCTGAATTGCCATGCAGAAGCGGAGCCGTGCAGCATTTTCCAGGAGGCCATAGCCGTTGCTCTGCATTATTTTAACGTCAGTACGCTTTGCAGGACATCTAGGAGCCTTGCGTGGGCACCCTATTCCCTGCAAGAACACTGAGTAACCCCAGGCCCCCATGGGCCCGCTAAGCCACATCCAGGCCCGTAGCCCTTCGGAGCCACTCTGTGTATGCCGAGTGTAGGGCACCTGACTGCACTCTTTCCTGGGACAGCTTGATTTCCTCAACACTCCCACAGGTCGAAGAACACCTTTCTAGCAGGTCCAACATTCCGTGCAAGTCTGCCTCATTACCCTAGTCTGAGCTGCACTGAGAATAACCCTCGGCTTCGCATTCCATCTGGTACCCCCTGCCTGAAGTCACCCTGCCTCCAGGAGAATGTCAGCCTGCGTTCCGACTGCAACTAAAGCCCAGTTCCTCGTGTAACACTGCAGGGTTTTGAAGAGCCACGGGCCCGGAGGCTTCGCTGGGGCGATCCTTGGTTGAGACAGTTCGCTATTTGCAGAACACCCTGCTTCGAGGACTTGATTCAGGGAAGGAACCACTGGGTAACCTGTGTCTGTTTGGACTTGTTAGAAAGCACAGGGATGTATGCGGCGTGTGCCCGTGGAAATGGGGGCCTGATGGAACTAGCCTTGCTTTCCATTTTGAAAGCTCCATTCATGCTGCCTTGAAGCTACTTGAAATTGACTGCTGTTGACAGGCCACTAGCCACTGTAGGCATGGCTCTGGGAAGAAAAGGAGTTTTCTCTAGCTAAGCCGGGTGCTTCGATGGCCGGGGTGGAGCTCATCCTGCCACGCTCTAGAGCTAAAGGGAAACACAACGTGAGTACTGGCCTCGAGGTAAGTCCCTGAGTAGCCGCGCAGAAATGGAGGCATGCAGATCTTTCCACGAGGTCTTAGTCGCTGTTCTGCTTTATATTATTTTATTTTTTTAATGTTTTATTGTATTTTTAAGATTTATGTATTGATTGATTGATTGCTATGTTGGGTCTTCGTTTCTGTGCTAGGGCCCTCTCTAGTTGCGGTAAGTGGGGGCGACTCTTTATCGCGGTGCGTAGGCCTCTCACTATCGCGGCCTCTCTTGTTGCGGAGCACAGGCTCCAGAGGCGCAGGCTCAGTAGTTGTGGCTCACGGGCCCAGTTGCTCCACGGCATGTGGGATCCTCCCAGACCAGGGCTCGAACCCATGTACCCTGCATTGGCAGGCAGATTCTCAACTACTGCGCCACCAGGGAAGCCCCTGTTCTGCTTTATTTTAAAGGAAGTACCCTTTTCAGGACTCCTAGGCCCCTCGGGTGTGCATCATTTTCCCTCCAAGATCAGTGAGTACCTCCAGACCCCTGTGGTTCTGCTGAGCAACATCGAGGCCCAAAGATCGGTCCGTGGGAGGCCCTCTGTGTATGCCGAGTGATGGGCAACACACTGCTAGTTCCTTAAGGAGAGCTACATTTCCAGAGCACTGGAACAGCCTCAGGACACATTTCTAGCCAGTGCGACGTGCCATGGAAGTGTTCGTCATGGCCCCCGTCTGAGCTGCCATGAGAAAACACTCCGCTTAGAATTCTTCGAGGACCTCGTACCTGAAGTCACTCTGCACGAGGAGAAAGCCAGCATCCTACCATGCTGTGGCGCTAACGGGACACTCAGCGTGAGCACTTGCCTCAAGGTAAGGCCTGAATTGCCGTGCAGAAGCGGAGGCGTGCTGCAGTTTTCAGGAGGCCGTAGCCCCTGCTCAGCTTTAGTTTAAGTATTTATTCATTTGTTTATCTATCTGTCTATGTATTTATTTATTTTTTTATGTAATTTATCATTTTTGTTTTACTGTGTTGGGTCTTCGTTGCTGCATGTGAGCTTTCTCTAGTTGTAGCGAGCGGGGGCTACTCTTCGTTGCGGTGCTCGGGCTTCTCATTGCGGTGGCTCCTCTTGTTGTGGAGCAGAAGCTCTATGAACTTGGACTTCAGTAGTTGTGGCATGCGGGCTCAGTCGTTGTGGCTCCTGGACTCTAGAGCGCAGGCTCAGTCGTTGTGGAGCTCGGGCTTAGTTGCTCCGCAGCAAGTGAGATCTTGGTGGACCAAGGCCCGAACCCATGTCCCCTGCATCGGCAGGTGGATTCCCAACCACTGCACCACAAGCGAAGCCCCTGCTCTGCATTATTTTAACGTCAGTCCGCTTTCCAGGACATCTAGTAGCCTCGCGTGGGCACCCTATTCCCTGCAAGAACACTGAGTAACCCCAGGCCCCCATGGGCCCGCTATGCCACATCCAGGCCCGTAGCCCTTCGGAGCCACTCTGTGTATGCCGAGTGATGGGCAACACACTGCTCGTTCCTTAAGGAGAGCTACATTTCCAGAGCACTGGAACAGCCTCAGGACCACATTTCTAGCCAGTGCGACGTGCCATGGAAGTGTTCGTCATGGCCCCCGTCTGAGCTGCCATGAGAAAACACTCCGCTTAGGATTCTTCGAGGACCTCGTACCTGAAGTCACTCTGCTCGAGGAGAAAGTCAGCATCCTACCATGCTGTGTCGCTAACGGGACAGTCAGTGTGAGCAGTTGTCTCGATGTAAGGCCCTGAATTGCCATGCAGAAGCGGAGGCGTGCAGCATTTTCCATGAGACCGTAGCCGCTGCTCTGCATTGTTTTAACGTCAGTACGCTTTGCAGGACATCTAGGAGCCTTGCGTGGGCACCCTATTCCCTGCAAAAACACTGAGTACCCTCAGGCCCCCATGGGCCTGCTAAGCCACATCCAGGCCCGTAGCCCTTCGGAGCCACTCTGTGTATGCCGAGTGTAGGGCAACAGACTGCACTCTTTCTTGGGACAGCTTGATTTCCTCAACACTCCCACAGATCGACGAACACCTTTCTAACAGGTCCAACATTCCGTGCAAGTCTGCCTCATTGCCCTAGTCTGAGCTGCACTGAGAATAACCCTCGGCTTCTCATTCCATCTGGGACCCCCTGCCTGAAGGCACCCTGCCTCCAGGAGAATGTCAGCCTGCGTTCCGACTGCAACTAAAGCCCAGTTCCTCGTGTAACACTGCAGGGTTTTGAAGAGCCACGGGCCCGGAGGCTTAGCTAGGGCGATCCTTGGTTGAGACAGTTCGCTATTTGCAGAACACCCTGCTTCGAGGAGTTGATTCAGGGAAGGAACCACTGGGTAACCTGTGTCTGTTTGGACTTGTTAGAAAGCACAGGGATGTATGCTGCGTGTGCCCGTGGAAATGGGGGCCTGATGGAACTAGCCTTGCTTTCCCATTTTGAAAGCTCCATTCATGCTGCCTTGAAGCTACTTGAAATTGACTGCTGTTGACAGGCCACTAGCCACTGTAGGCATGGCTCTGGGAAGAAAAGGAGTTTTCTCTAGCTAAGCCGGGTGCTTCGATGGCCGGGGTGGAGCTCATCCTGCCACGCTCTAGAGCTAAAGGGAAACTCAACGTGAGTACTGGCCTCCAGGTAAGTCCCTGAGTAGCCGCGCAGAAATGGAGGCATGCAGCCCTTTCCACGAGGTCTTAATCGCTGTTCTGCTTTATTTTATTTTATTTTTTTAATGTTTTATTGTTTTTTTAAGATTTATGTATTGATTGATTGATTGCTATGTTGGGTCTTCGTTTCTGTGCTAGGGGCCTCTCTAGTTGCGGTAAGTGGGGGCGACTCTTCATCGCGGTGCGTAGGCCTCTCACTATCGCGGCCTCTCTTGTTGTGGAGCACAGGGTCCAGAGGCGCAGGCTCAGTGGTTGTATCTCACGTGCCCAGTTGCTCCGCGGCATTTGGGATCCTCCCAGACCAGGGCTCGAACCCGTGTACCCTGCATTGGCAGGCAGATTCTAAACCACTGCACCACCAGGGAAGCCCCTGTTCTGCTTTATTTTAAAGGAAGTACCCTTTTCAGGACTCCTAGGCCCCTCGGGTGTGCATCATTTTCCCTCCAAGATCAGTGAGTACCTCCAGACCCCTGTGGGCCTGCTGAGCAACATCGAGGCCCAAAGGTCGGTCCCTCGGAGGCCATCTGTGTATGCTGAGTGATGGGCAACACACTGCTCGTTCCTTAAGGAGAGCTACATTTCCAGAGCACTGGAACAGCCTCAGGACCACATTTCTAGCCAGTGCGACGTGCCATGGAAGTGTTCGTCATGGCCCCCGTCTGAGCTGCCATGAGAAAACACTGTGCTTAGAATTCTTCGAGGACCTCGTACCTGAAGTCACTCTGCTCGAGGAGAAAGCCAGCATCCTACCATGCTGTGGCGCTAACGGGACACTCAGCGTGAGCACTTGCCTCGAGGTAAGGCCTGAATTGCCGTGCAGAAGTGGAGGCGTGCTGCAGTTTTCAGGAGGCCGTAGCCCCTGCTCAGCTTTAGTTTAATTATTTATTCATTTGTTTATCTATCTGTCTATGTATTTATTTATTTTTTTATGTAATTTATCATTTTTGTTTTACTGTGCTGGGTCTTCATTGCTGCCTGTGAGCTTTCTCTAGTTGTAGCGAGCGGGGGCTACTCTTCGTTGCGGTGCTCGGGCTTCTCATTGCGGTGGCTCCTCTTGTTGTGGAGCAGAAGCTCTAGGAACGTGGACTTCAGTAGTTGTGGCATGCGGGCTCAGTCGTTGTGGCTCCCGGACTCTAGAGCGCAGGCTCAGTCGTTGTGCAGCACGGCCTTCGTTGCTCCGCAGCATGTGGGATCTTGGTGGGCCAAGGCCCAAACCCATGTCCCCTGCATCGGCAGGTGGATTCCCAACCACTGCACCACAAGCGAAGCCCCTGCTCTGCATTATTTTAACGTCACTCCGCTTTCCAGGACATCTAGTAGCCTCGCGTGGGCACCCTATTCCCTGCAAGAACACTGAGTAACCCCAGGCCCCCATGGGCCCGCTATGCCACATCCAGGCCCGTAGCCCTTCGGAGCCACTCTGTGTATGCCGAGTGTAGGGCACCTGACTGCACTCTTTCCTGGGACAGCTTGATTTCCTCAACACTCCCACAGGTCGAAGAACACCTTTCTAGCAGGTCCAACATTCCGTGCAAGTCTGCCTCATTACCCTAGTCTGAGCTGCACTGAGAATAACCCTCGGCTTCGCATTCCATCTGGTACCCCCTGCCTGAAGTCACCCTGCCTCCAGTAGAATGTCAGCCTGCGTTCCGACTGCAACTAAAGCCCAGTTCCTCGTGTAACACTGCAGGGTTTTGAAGAGCCACGGGCCCGGAGGCTTAGCTGGGGCGATCCTTGGTTGAGACAGTTCGCTATTTGCAGAACACCCTGCTTCGAGGAGTTGATTCAGGGAAGGAACCACTGGGTAACCTGTGTCTGTTTGGACTTGTTAGAAAGCACAGGGATGTATGCGGCGTGTGCCCGTGGAAATGGGGGCCTGATGGAACTAGCCTTGCTTTCCCATTTTGAAAGCTCCATTCATGCTGCCTTGAAGCTACTTGAAATTGACTGCTGTTGACAGGCCACTAGCCACTGTAGGCATGGCTCTGGGAAGAAAAGGAGTTTTCTCTAGCTAAGCCGGGTGCTTCGATGGCCGGGGTGGAGCTCATCCTGCCACGCTCTAGAGCTAAAGGGAAACACAACGTGAGTACTGGCCTCGAGGTAAGTCCCTGAGTAGCCGCGCAGAAATGGAGGCATGCAGATCTTTCCACGAGGTCTTAGTCGCTGTTCTGCTTTATATTATTTTATTTTTTTAATGTTTTATTGTATTTTTAAGATTTATGTATTGATTGATTGATTGCTATGTTGGGTCTTCGTTTCTGTGCTAGGGGCCTCTCTAGTTGCGGTAAGTGGGGGCGACTCTTCATCGCGGTGCGTAGGCCTCTCACTATCGCGGCCTCTCTTGTTGCGGAGCACAGGCTCCAGAGGCACAGGCTCAGTAGTTGTGGCTCTCGGGCCCAGTTGCTCCACGGCATGTGGGATCCTCCCAGACCAGGGCTCGAACCCATGTACCCTGCATTGGCAGGCAGATTCTCAACCACTGCGCCACCAGGGAAGCCCCTGTTCTGCTTTATTTTAAAGGAAGTACAATTTTCAGGACTCCTAGGCCCCTCGGGTGTGCATCATTTTCCCTCCAAGATCAGTGAGTACCTCCAGACCCCTGTGGGCCTGCTGAGCAACATCGAGGCCCAAAGGTCGGTCCCTCGGAGACCCTCTGTGTATGCCGAGTGATGGGCAACACACTGCTCGTTCCTTAAGGAGAGCTACATTTCCAGAGCACTGGAACAGCCCCAGGACCACATTTCTAGCCAGTGCGACGTGCCATGGAAGTGTTCGTCATGGCCCCCGTCTGAGCTGCCATGAGAAAACACTCCGCTTAGAATTCTTCGAGGACCTCGTACCTGAAGTCACTCTGCTCGAGGAGAAAGCCAGCATCCTACCATGCTGTGGCGCTAACGGGACACTCAGCGTGAGCACTTGCCTCAAGGTAAGGCCTGAATTGCCGTGCAGAAGCGGAGGCGTGCTGCAGTTTTCAGGAGGCCGTAGCCCCTGCTCAGCTTTAGTTTAAGTATTTATTCATTTGTTTATCTATCTGTCTATGTATTTATTTATTTTTTTATGTAATTTATCATTTTTGTTTTACTGTGTTGGGTCTTCGTTGCTGCATGTGAGCTTTCTCTAGTTGTAGCGAGCGGGGGCTACTCTTCGTTGCGGTGCTCGGGCTTCTCATTGCGGTGGCTCCTCTTGTTGTGGAGCAGAAGCTCTATGAACTTGGACTTCAGTAGTTGTGGCATGCGGGCTCAGTCGTTGTGGCTCCTGGACTCTAGAGCGCAGGCTCAGTCGTTGTGGAGCTCGGGCTTAGTTGCTCCGCAGCAAGTGAGATCTTGGTGGACCAAGGCTCGAACCCATGTCCCCTGCATCGGCAGGTGGATTCCCAACCACTGCACCACAAGCGAAGCCCCTGCTCTGCATTATTTTAACGTCAGTCCGCTTTCCAGGACATCTAGTAGCCTCGCGTGGGCACCCTATTCCCTGCAAGAACACTGAGTAACCCCAGGCCCCCATGGGCCCGCTATGCCACATCCAGGCCCGTAGCCCTTCGGAGCCACTCTGTGTATGCCGAGTGATGGGCAACACACTGCTCGTTCCTTAAGGAGAGCTACATTTCCAGAGCACTGGAACAGCCTCAGGACCACATTTCTAGCCAGTGCGACGTGCCATGGAAGTGTTCGTCATGGCCCCCGTCTGAGCTGCCATGAGAAAACACTCCGCTTAGGATTCTTCGAGGACCTCGTACCTGAAGTCACTCTGCTCGAGGAGAAAGTCAGCATCCTACCATGCTGTGTCGCTAACGGGACAGTCAGTGTGAGCAGTTGTCTCGATGTAAGGCCCTGAATTGCCATGCAGAAGCGGAGGCGTGCAGCATTTTCCATGAGACCGTAGCCGCTGCTCTGCATTGTTTTAACGTCAGTACGCTTTGCAGGACATCTAGGAGCCTTGCGTGGGCACCCTATTCCCTGCAAGAACACTGAGTACCCTCAGGCCCCCATGGGCCTGCTAAGCCACATCCAGGCCCGTAGCCCTTCGGAGCCACTCTGTGTATGCCGAGTGTAGGGCAACAGACTGCACTCTTTCTTGGGACAGCTTGATTTCCTCAACACTCCCACAGATCGACGAACACCTTTCTAACAGGTCCAACATTCCGTGCAAGTCTGCCTCATTGCCCTAGTCTGAGCTGCACTGAGAATAACCCTCGGCTTCTCATTCCATCTGGGACCCCCTGCCTGAAGGCACCCTGACTCCAGGAGAATGTCAGCCTGCGTTCCGACTGCAACTAAAGCCCAGTTCCTCGTGTAACACTGCAGGGTTTTGAAGAGCCACGGGCCCGGAGGCTTAGCTAGGGCGATCCTTGGTTGAGACAGTTCGCTATTTGCAGAACACCCTGCTTCGAGGAGTTGATTCAGGGAAGGAACCACTGGGTAACCTGTGTCTGTTTGGACTTGTTAGAAAGCACAGGGATGTATGCTGCGTGTGCCCGTGGAAATGGGGGCCTGATGGAACTAGCCTTGCTTTCCCATTTTGAAAGCTCCATTCATGCTGCCTTGAAGCTACTTGAAATTGACTGCTGTTGACAGGCCACTAGCCACTGTAGGCATGGCTCTGGGAAGAAAAGGAGTTTTCTCTAGCTAAGCCGGGTGCTTCGATGGCCGGGGTGGAGCTCATCCTGCCACGCTCTAGAGCTAAAGGGAAACTCAACGTGAGTACTGGCCTCCAGGTAAGTCCCTGAGTAGCCGCGCAGAAATGGAGGCATGCAGCCCTTTCCACGAGGTCTTAATCGCTGTTCTGCTTTATTTTATTTTATTTTTTTAATGTTTTATTGTTTTTTTAAGATTTATGTATTGATTGATTGATTGCTATGTTGGGTCTTCGTTTCTGTGCTAGGGGCCTCTCTAGTTGCGGTAAGTGGGGGCGACTCTTCATCGCGGTGCGTAGGCCTCTCACTATCGCGGCCTCTCTTGTTGTGGAGCACAGGGTCCAGAGGCGCAGGCTCAGTGGTTGTATCTCACGTGCCCAGTTGCTCCGCGGCATTTGGGATCCTCCCAGACCAGGGCTCGAACCCGTGTACCCTGCATTGGCAGGCAGATTCTAAACCACTGCACCACCAGGGAAGCCCCTGTTCTGCTTTATTTTAAAGGAAGTACCCTTTTCAGGACTCCTAGGCCCCTCGGGTGTGCATCATTTTCCCTCCAAGATCAGTGAGTACCTCCAGACCCCTGTGGGCCTGCTGAGCAACATCGAGGCCCAAAGGTCGGTCCCTCGGAGGCCATCTGTGTATGCTGAGTGATGGGCAACACACTGCTCGTTCCTTAAGGAGAGCTACATTTCCAGAGCACTGGAACAGCCTCAGGACCACATTTCTAGCCAGTGCGACGTGCCATGGAAGTGTTCGTCATGGCCCCCGTCTGAGCTGCCATGAGAAAACACTGTGCTTAGAATTCTTCGAGGACCTCGTACCTGAAGTCACTCTGCTCGAGGAGAAAGCCAGCATCCTACCATGCTGTGGCGCTAACGGGACACTCAGCGTGAGCACTTGCCTCGAGGTAAGGCCTGAATTGCCGTGCAGAAGTGGAGGCGTGCTGCAGTTTTCAGGAGGCCGTAGCCCCTGCTCAGCTTTAGTTTAATTATTTATTCATTTGTTTATCTATCTGTCTATGTATTTATTTATTTTTTTATGTAATTTATCATTTTTGTTTTACTGTGTTGGGTCTTCATTGCTGCCTGTGAGCTTTCTCTAGTTGTAGCGAGCGGGGGCTACTCTTCGTTGCGGTGCTCGGGCTTCTCATTGCGGTGGCTCCTCTTGTTGTGGAGCAGAAGCTCTAGGAACGTGGACTTCAGTAGTTGTGGCATGCGGGCTCAGTCGTTGTGGCTCCCGGACTCTAGAGCGCAGGCTCAGTCGTTGTGCAGCACGGCCTTCGTTGCTCCGCAGCATGTGGGATCTTGGTGGGCCAAGGCCCGAACCCATGTCCCCTGCATCGGCAGGTGGATTCCCAACCACTGCACCACAAGCGAAGCCCCTGCTCTGCATTATTTTAACGTCAGTCCGCTTTCCAGGACATCTAGTAGCCTCGCGTGGGCACCCTATTCCCTGCAAGAACACTGAGTAACCCCAGGCCCCCATGGGCCCGCTATGCCACATCCAGGCCCGTAGCCCTTCGGAGCCACTCTGTGTATGCCGAGTGATGGGCAACACACTGCTCGTTCCTTAAGGAGAGCTACATTTCCAGAGCACTGGAACAGCCTCAGGACCACATTTCTAGCCAGTGCGACGTGCCATGGAAGTGTTCGTCATGGCCCCCGTCTGAGCTGCCATGAGAAAACACTCCGCTTAGGATTCTTCGAGGACCTCGTACCTGAAGTCACTCTGCTCGAGGAGAAAGTCAGCATCCTACCATGCTGTGTCGCTAACGGGACAGTCAGTGTGAGCAGTTGTCTCGATGTAAGGCCCTGAATTGCCATGCAGAAGCGGAGGCGTGCAGCATTTTCCATGAGACCGTAGCCGCTGCTCTGCATTGTTTTAACGTCAGTACGCTTTGCAGGACATCTAGGAGCCTTGCGTGGGCACCCTATTCCCTGCAAGAACACTGAGTACCCTCAGGCCCCCATGGGCCTGCTAAGCCACATCCAGGCCCGTAGCCCTTCGGAGCCACTCTGTGTATTCCGAGTGTAGGGCAACAGACTGCACTCTTTCTTGGGACAGCTTGATTTCCTCAACACTCCCACAGATCGACGAACACCTTTCTAACAGGTCCAACATTCCGCGCAAGTCTGCCTCATTGCCCTAGTCTGAGCTGCACTGAGAATAACCCTCGGCTTCTCATTCCATCTGGGACCCCCTGCCTGAAGGCACCCTGCCTCCAGGAGAATGTCAGCCTGCGTTCCGACTGCAACTAAAGCCCAGTTCCTCGTGTAACACTGCAGGGTTTTGAAGAGCCACGGGCCCGGAGGCTTAGCTAGGGCGATCCTTGGTTGAGACAGTTCGCTATTTGCAGAACACCCTGCTTCGAGGAGTTGATTCAGGGAAGGAACCACTGGGTAACCTGTGTCTGTTTGGACTTGTTAGAAAGCACAGGGATGTATGCTGCGTGTGCCCGTGGAAATGGGGGCCTGATGGAACTAGCCTTGCTTTCCCATTTTGAAAGCTCCATTCATGCTGCCTTGAAGCTACTTGAAATTGACTGCTGTTGACAGGCCACTAGCCACTGTAGGCATGGCTCTGGGAAGAAAAGGAGTTTTCTCTAGCTAAGCCGGGTGCTTCGATGGCCGGGGTGGAGCTCATCCTGCCACGCTCTAGAGCTAAAGGGAAACTCAACGTGAGTACTGGCCTCCAGGTAAGTCCCTGAGTAGCCGCGCAGAAATGGAGGCATGCAGCCCTTTCCACGAGGTCTTAATCGCTGTTCTGCTTTATTTTATTTTATTTTTTTAATGTTTTATTGTTTTTTTAAGATTTATGTATTGATTGATTGATTGCTATGTTGGGTCTTCGTTTCTGTGCTAGGGGCCTCTCTAGTTGCGGTAAGTGGGGGCGACTCTTCATCGCGGTGCGTAGGCCTCTCACTATCGCGGCTTCTCTTGTTGTGGAGCACAGGGTCCAGAGGCGCAGGCTCAGTGGTTGTATCTCACGTGCCCAGTTGCTCCGCGGCATTTGGGATCCTCCCAGACCAGGGCTCGAACCCGTGTACCCTGCATTGGCAGGCAGATTCTAAACCACTGCACCACCAGGGAAGCCCCTGTTCTGCTTTATTTTAAAGGAAGTACCCTTTTCAGGACTCCTAGGCCCCTCGGGTGTGCATCATTTTCCCTCCAAGATCAGTGAGTACCTCCAGACCCCTGTGGGCCTGCTGAGCAACATCGAGGCCCAAAGGTCGGTCCCTCGGAGGCCATCTGTGTATGCTGAGTGATGGGCAACACACTGCTCGTTCCTTAAGGAGAGCTACATTTCCAGAGCACTGGAACAGCCTCAGGACCACATTTCTAGCCAGTGCGACGTGCCATGGAAGTGTTCGTCATGGCCCCCGTCTGAGCTGCCATGAGAAAACACTGTGCTTAGAATTCTTCGAGGACCTCGTACCTGAAGTCACTCTGCTCGAGGAGAAAGCCAGCAACCTACCATGCTGTGGCGCTAACGGGACACTCAGCGTGAGCACTTGCCTCGAGGTAAGGCCTGAATTGCCGTGCAGAAGTGGAGGCGTGCTGCAGTTTTCAGGAGGCCGTAGCCCCTGCTTAGCTTTAGTTTAATTATTTATTCATTTGTTTATCTATCTGTCTATGTATTTATTTATTTTTTTATGTAATTTATCATTTTTGTTTTACTGTGTTGGGTCTTCATTGCTGCCTGTGAGCTTTCTCTAGTTGTAGCGAGCGGGGGCTACTCTTCGTTGCGGTGCTCGGGCTTCTCATTGCGGTGGCTCCTCTTGTTGTGGAGCAGAAGCTCTAGGAACGTGGACTTCAGTAGTTGTGGCATGCGGGCTCAGTCGTTGTGGCTCCCGGACTCTAGAGCGCAGGCTCAGTCGTTGTGCAGCACGGCCTTCGTTGCTCTGCAGCATGTGGGATCTTGGTGGGCCAAGGCCCGAACCCATGTCCCCTGCATCGGCAGGTGGATTCCCAACCACTGCACCACAAGCGAAGCCCCTGCTCTGCATTATTTTAACGTCACTCCGCTTTCCAGGACATCTAGTAGCCTCGCGTGGGCACCCTATTCCCTGCAAGAACACTGAGTAACCCCAGGCCCCCATGGGCCCGCTATGCCACATCCAGGCCCGTAGCCCTTCGGAGCCACTCTGTGTATGCCGAGTGTAGGGCACCTGACTGCACTCTTTCCTGGGACAGCTTGATTTCCTCAACACTCCCACAGGTCGAAGACCAGCTTTCTAGCAGGTCCAACATTCCGTGCAAGTCTGCCTCATTACCCTAGTCTGAGCTGCACTGAGAATAACCCTCGGCTTCGCATTCCATCTGGTACCCCCTGCCTGAAGTCACCCTGCCTCCAGGAGAATGTCAGCCTGCGTTCCGACTGCAACTAAAGCCCAGTTCCTCGTGTAACACTGCAGGGTTTTGAAGAGCCACGGGCCCGGAGGCTTAGCTGGGGCGATCCTTGGTTGAGACAGTTCGCTATTTGCAGAACACCCTGCTTCGAGGAGTTGATTCAGGGAAGGAACCACTGGGTAACCTGTGTCTGTTTGGACTTGTTAGAAAGCACAGGGATGTATGCGGCGTGTGCCCGTGGAAATGGGGGCCTGATGGAACTAGCCTTGCTTTCCCATTTTGAAAGCTCCATTCATGCTGCCTTGAAGCTACTTGAAATTGACTGCTGTTGACAGGCCACTAGCCACTGTAGGCATGGCTCTGGGAAGAAAAGGAGTTTTCTCTAGCTAAGCCGGGTGCTTCGATGGCCGGGGTGGAGCTCATCCTGCCACGCTCTAGAGCTAAAGGGAAACACAACGTGAGTACTGGCCTCGAGGTAAGTCACTGAGTAGCCGCGCAGAAATGGAGGCATGCAGATCTTTCCACGAGGTCTTAGTCGCTGTTCTGCTTTATATTATTTTATTTTTTTAATGTTTTATTGTATTTTTAAGATTTATGTATTGATTGATTGATTGCTATGTTGGGTCTTCGTTTCTGTGCTAGGGGCCTCTCTAGTTGCGGTAAGTGGGGGCGACACTTCATCGCGGTGCGTAGGCCTCTCACTATCGCGGCCTCTCTTGTTGCGGAGCACAGGCTCCAGAGGCGCAGGCTCAGTAGTTGTGGCTCACGGGCCCAGTTGCTCCACGGCATGTGGGATCCTCCCAGACCAGGGCTCGAACCCATGTACCCTGCATTGGCAGGCAGATTCTCAACCACTGCGCCACCAGGGAAGCCCCTGTTCTGCTTTATTTTAAAGGAAGTACCCTTTTCAGGACTCCTAGGCCCCTCGGGTGTGCATCATTTTTCCTCCAAGATCAGTGAGTACCTCCAGACCCCTGTGGTTCTGCTGAGCAACATCGAGGCCCAAAGATCGGTCCCTGGGAGGCCCTCTGTGTATGCCGAGTGATGGGCAACACACTGCTAGTTCCTTAAGGAGAGCTACATTTCCAGAGCACTGGAACAGCCTCAGGACACATTTCTAGCCAGTGCGACGTGCCATGGAAGTGTTCGTCATGGCCCCCGTCTGAGCTGCCATGAGAAAACACTGTGCTTAGAATTCTTCGAGGACCTCGTACCTGAAGTCACTCTGCTCGAGGAGAAAGCCAGCATCCTACCATGCTGTGGCGCTAACGGGACACTCAGCGTGAGCACTTGCCTCAAGGTAAGGCCTGAATTGCCGTGCAGAAGCGGAGGCGTGCTGCAGTTTTCAGGAGGCCGTAGCCCCTGCTCAGCTTTAGTTTAATTATTTATTCATTTGTTTATCTATCTGTCTATGTATTTATTTATTTTTTTATGTAATTTATCATTTTTGTTTTACTGTGTTGGGTCTTCATTGCTGCCTGTGAGCTTTCTCTAGTTGTAGCGAGCGGGGGCTACTCTTCGTTGCGGTGCTCGGGCTTCTCATTGCGGTGGCTCCTCTTGTTGTGGAGCAGAAGCTCTAGGAACGTGGACTTCAGTAGTTGTGGCATGCGGGCTCAGTCGTTGTGGCTCCCGGACTCTAGAGCGCAGGCTCAGTCGTTGTGCAGCACGGCCTTCGTTGCTCCGCAGCATGTGGGATCTTGGTGGGCCAAGGCCCGAACCCATGTCCCCTGCATCGGCAGGTGGATTCCCAACCACTGCACCACAAGCGAAGCCCCTGCTCTGCATTATTTTAACGTCACTCCGCTTTCCAGGACATCTAGTAGCCTCGCGTGGGCACCCTATTCCCTGCAAGAACACTGAGTAACCCCAGGCCCCCATGGGCCCGCTATGCCACATCCAGGCCCGTAGCCCTTCGGAGCCACTCTGTGTATGCCGAGTGTAGGGCACCTGACTGCACTCTTTCCTGGGACAGCTTGATTTCCTCAACACTCCCACAGGTCGAAGAACACCTTTCTAGCAGGTCCAACATTCCGTGCAAGTCTGCCTCATTACCCTAGTCTGAGCTGCACTGAGAATAACCCTCGGCTTCGCATTCCATCTGGTACCCCCTGCCTGAAGTCACCCTGCCTCCAGGAGAATGTCAGCCTGCGTTCCGACTGCAACTAAAGCCCAGTTCCTCATGTAACACTGCAGGGTTTTGAAGAGCCACGGGCCCGGAGGCTTAGCTGGGGCGATCCTTGGTTGAGACAGTTCGCTATTTGCAGAACACCCTGCTTCGAGGAGTTGATTCAGGGAAGGAACCACTGGGTAACCTGTGTCTGTTTGGACTTGTTAGAAAGCACAGGGATGTATGCGGCGTGTGCCCGTGGAAATGGGGGCCTGATGGAACTAGCCTTGCTTTCCCATTTTGAAAGCTCCATTCATGCTGCCTTGAAGCTACTTGAAATTGACTGCTGTTGACAGGCCACTAGCCACTGTAGGCATGGCTCTGGGAAGAAAAGGAGTTTTCTGTAGCTAAGCCGGCTGCTTCGATGGCCGGGGTGGAGCTCATCCTGCCACGCTCTAGAGCTAAAGGGAAACACAACGTGAGTACTGGCCTCGAGGTAAGTCCCTGAGTAGCCGCGCAGAAATGGAGGCATGCAGATCTTTCCACGAGGTCTTAGTCGCTGTTCTGCTTTATATTATTTTATTTTTTTAATGTTTTATTGTATTTTTAAGATTTATGTATTGATTGATTGATTGCTATGTTGGGTCTTCGTTTCTGTGCTAGGGGCCTCTCTAGTTGCGGTAAGTGGGGGCGACTCTTCATCGCGGTGCGTAGGCCTCTCACTATCGCGGCCTCTCTTGTTGCGGAGCACAGGCTCCAGAGGCGCAGGCTCAGTAGTTGTGGCTCACGGGCCCAGTTGCTCCACGGCATGTGGGATCCTCCCAGACCAGGGCTCGAACCCATGTACCCTGCATTGGCAGGCAGATTTTCAACCACTGCGCCACCAGGGAAGCCCCTGTTCTGCTTTATTTTAAAGGAAGTACCCTTTTCAGGACTCCTAGGCCCCTCGGGTGTGCATCATTTTCCCTCCAAGATCAGTGAGTACCTCCAGACCCCTGTGGTTCTGCTGAGCAACATCGAGGCCCAAAGATCGGTCCCTGGGAGGCCCTCTGTGTATGCCGAGTGATGGGCAACACACTGCTAGTTCCTTAAGGAGAGCTACATTTCCAGAGCACTGGAACAGCCTCAGGACACATTTCTAGCCAGTGCGACGTGCCATGGAAGTGTTCGTCATGGCCCCCGTCTGAGCTGCCATGAGAAAACACTGTGCTTAGAATTCTTCGGGGACCTCGTACCTGAAGTCACTCTGCTCGAGGAGAAAGCCAGCATCCTACCATGCTCTGGCGCTAACGGGACACTCAGCGTGAGCACTTGCCTCAAGGTAAGGCCTGAATTGCCGTGCAGAAGCGGAGGCGTGCTGCAGTTTTCAGGAGGCCGTAGCCCCTGCTCAGCTTTAGTTTAAGTATTTATTCATTTGTTTATCTATCTGTCTATGTATTTATTTATTTTTTTATGTAATTTATCATTTTTGTTTTACTGTGTTGGGTCTTCGTTGCTGCATGTGAGCTTTCTCTAGTTGTAGCGAGCGGGGGCTACTCTTCGTTGCGGTGCTCGGGCTTCTCATTGCGGTGGCTCCTCTTGTTGTGGAGCAGAAGCTCTATGAACTTGGACTTCAGTAGTTGTGGCATGCGGGCTCAGTCGTTGTGGCTCCTGGACTCTAGAGCGCAGGCTCAGTCGTTGTGGAGCTCGGGCTTAGTTGCTCCGCAGCAAGTGAGATCTTGGTGGACCAAGGCTCGAACCCATGTCCCCTGCATCGGCAGGTGGATTCCCAACCACTGCACCACAAGCGAAGCCCCTGCTCTGCATTATTTTAACGTCAGTCCGCTTTCCAGGACATCTAGTAGCCTCGCGTGGGCACCCTATTCCCTGCAAGAACAATGAGTAACCCCAGGCCCCCATGGGCCCGCTATGCCACATCCAGGCCCGTAGCCCTTCGGAGCCACTCTGTGTATGCCGAGTGATGGGCAACACACTGCTCGTTCCTTAAGGAGAGCTACATTTCCAGAGCACTGGAACAGCCTCAGGACCACATTTCTAGCCAGTGCCACGTGCCATGGAAGTGTTCGTCATGGCCCCCGTCTGAGCTGCCATGAGAAAACACTCCGCTTAGGATTCTTCGAGGACCTCGTACCTGAAGTCACTCTGCTCGAGGAGAAAGTCAGCATCCTACCATGCTGTGTCACTAACGGGACAGTCAGTGTGAGCAGTTGTCTCGATGTAAGGCCCTGAATTGCCATGCAGAAGCGGAGGCGTGCAGCATTTTCCATGAGACCGTAGCCGCTGCTCTGCATTGTTTTAACGTCAGTACGCTTTGCAGGACATCTAGGAGCCTTGCGTGGGCACCCTATTCCCTGCAAGAACACTGAGTACCCTCAGGCCCCCATGGGCCTGCTAAGCCACATCCAGGCCGGTAGCCCTTCGGAGCCACTCTGTGTATGCCGAGTGCAGGGCAACAGACTGCACTCTTTCTTGGGACAGCTTGATTTCCTCAACACTCCCACAGGTCGACGAACACCTTTCTAGCAGGTCCAACATTCCGTGCAAGTCTGCCTCATTGCCCTAGTCTGAGCTGCACTGAGAATAACCCTCGGCTTCGCATTCCATCTGGGACCCCCTGCCTGAAGTCACCCTGCCTCCAGGAGAATGTCAGCCTGCGTTCCGACTGCAATTAAAACCCAGTTCCTCGTGTAACACTGCAGGCTTTTGAAGAGCCACGGGCCCGGAGGCTTAGCTGGGGCGATCCTTGGTTGAGACAGTTCACTATTTGCAGAACACCCTGCTTCAAGGAGTTGATTCAGGGAAGGAACAACTGGGTAACCTGTGTCTGTTTGGACTTGTAAGAAAGCACAGGGATGTATGCTGCATGGGCCCGTGGAAATGGGGGCCGGATGGAACTAGCCGTGCTTTCCCATTTTGAAAGCTCCATTCATGCTGCCTTGAAGCTACTTGAAATTGACTGCTGTTGACAGGCCACTAGCCACTGTACTCCTGGCTCTGGGAAGAAAAGGAGTTTTCTTTAGCTAAGCCGAGTGCTTCGATGGCCTGGGTGGAGCTCATCCTGCCACGCTCTAGAGCTAAAAGGAAACTCAACGTGAGTACTGGCCTCGAGGTAAGTCCCTGAGTAGCCGCGCAGAAATGGAGGCATGCAGCTCTTTCCACGAGGTCTTAGTCGCTGTTCTGCTTTATTGTATTTTTTTTTTAATGTTTTATTGTTTTTTTAAGATTTATGTATGGATTGATTGATTGCTTTGTTGGGTCTTCGTTTCTGTGCTAGGGCCCTCTCCAGTTGCCGTAAGTGGGGCGACTCTTCATTGCGGTGCGTAGGCCTCTCACTATCGCGGCCTCTCTTGTTGCGGAGCACAGGGTCCAGAGGCGCAGGCTCAGTGGTTGTGGCTCACGGGCCCAGTTGCTCCGCAGCATGTGGGATCCTCCCAGACCAGGGCTCGAACCCGTGTACCCTGCATTGGCAGGCAGATTCTAAACCACTGCGCCACCAGGGAAGCCCCTGTTCTGCTTTATTTTAAAGGAAATACCCTTTTCAGGACTCCTAGGCCCCTCGGGTGTGCATCATTTTCCCTTCAAGATCAGTGAGTACCTACAGACCCCTGTGGGCCTGCTGAGCAACATCGAGGCCCAAAGGTCTGTCCCTCGGAGGCCCTCTGTGTATGCCGAGTGATGGGCAACACACTGCTCGTTCCTTAAGGAGAGCTACATTTCCAGAGCCCTGGAACAGCCTCAGGACCACATTTCTTGGGAGTGCGAAGTGCCACGGAAATGTTCGTCATGGCCCCCGTCTGAGCTGCCATGAAAAAACACTACGCTTAGAATTCTTCGAGGACCTCGTACCTGAAGTCCCTCTGCTTGAGGAGAAAGCCAGCATCCTACCATGCTGTGGCGCGAACGGGACACTCAGCGTGAGCACTTGCCTCGAGGTAAGGCCCTGAATTGCCGTGCAGAAGCGGAGGCGTGCTGCAATTTTCAGGAGGCCGTAGCCCCTGCTCAGCTTTAGTGTATTTATTTATTCATTTGTTTATCTATCTCTCTATCTATTTATTTATTTTTTTATGTAATTTATCATTTTTGTTTTACTGTGTTGGGTCTTCGTTGCTGCATGTGAGCTTTCTCTAGTTGTAGCGAGCGGGGGCTACTCTTCGTTGCGGTGCTCGGGCTTCTCATTGCGGTGGCTCCTCTTGTTTTGGAGCAGAAGCTCTAGGCACGTGGACTTCAGAAGTTGTGGCATGCGGGCTCAGTCGTTGTGGCTCCCGGACTCTAGAGCACAGGCTCAGTCGTTGTGGAGAACGGGCTTAGTTGCTCTGCAGCATGTGAGATCTTGGTGGACCAGGGCTCGAACCCATGTCCCTTGCATCGGCAGGTGGATTCTCAACCACTGCACGATAAGGGAACCCGTGGTCTGCATTATTTTAACGTTAGTCCACTTTGCAGGACATCTAGGAGCCTTGCGTGGGCACCCTATTCCCTGTAAGAACACTGAGTACCCTCAGGCCCCCATGGGCCTGCTAAGCCACATCCAGGCCCGTAGCCCTTTGGAGCCACTCTGTGTATGCCGAGTGTAGGGCAACACACTGCACTCTTTCTTGGGACAGCTTGATTTCCCCAGCAGTCCCACAGGTCCACGAACACCATCCTAGCAGTTCCAACGTGCCGTGCAAGTCTGACTCAATGCCCTAGTCTGAGCTGCACTGTGAATAACCCACGGCTTCACATTCCATCTGGGACCCCCTGCCTGAAGTCACCCTGCCTCCAGGAGAATGTTGGCTTGTGTTCCAACTGCAACTAAAGCCCAGTTTCTCGTGTAACACTGCAGGCTTTTGAAGAGCCTCGGGCCCAGAAGCCTAGCTGGGGCTTTACTTGGTTGAGGCAGTTCTCTTGATGCAGTACCCCCTGCTTCGAGGAGTTGATTCAGTGAAGGAACCCCTGGGTAACCTGTGTCTCTTTGGACTTGTTAGAAAGCACAGGGATGTATGCTCCGTGTGCCCATGGAAATGGATGCCTGATGGAACTAGCCTTGCTTCCCATTTTGAAAGCTCCATTCATGCTGCCTTTAAGCTACTTGAAATTGACTGCTGTTGACAGGCCACTAGCCACTGTCGGCATGGTCTGGGAAGAAAATTAGTTTTCTCTAGCTAAACCGGGTGCTTCCATGGCTGGGGTGGAGCTCATCCTGCCACGCTCTAGAGCTCAAGGGAAATTAAACGTGAGTACTGGCCTCAAGGTAATGCCCTTAGTAGCCGTGCAGAAAGGGAGTCGTGCAGCTGCTTCCATGATGTCTTCGTCACTCTTCTGCTTTATTTTAGAGAGAGTACCGTTTTCAGGACTCCTAAGCCCCCTGGTTGGCACCCTTTTCCCTACAGATCACTGAGTACCCCCAGATCCCTCTATGTTTGCTGAGCAACAGCCCAGTCAGTTGGCCCTTCAGATGCCCTCTGTGTATGCCGACCAAAGGGCCACATGCTACACTCTTCCTTGAGAGATCTAGATTTCCTCAGCACTCCAACAGCTTTAGGAAAATGTTTCTACCCCATCTAACATGCAATGGAATTGTTCCTCATTGCCTTATTGTGAGCTGCAGTGAAAAAGCACTCTGCTAAGCATTCCTTCTAGGACTTCCTACCTGAAGTCACCCTGCCCCCAGGAGAAAGTCGGTTTGCGTTCCAACTGCAAGTAAAGCACATTTCTTCGTGTTACAGTGCAAGCTTTTGGAGCAAGCACAGGCCCAGAGGCCTAACTCAGGCATTCCTTAGTTGAGGCAGTTCGCTACATGCAGAATACGCCGTGTAGAAACGCTGATTCAGGGACGTGCCCAGTGTGTAGCTCTTTTCACTTGTTAGAAAGCACGTGTAACTGTGCTGCGTGTCCGCTCGGAAATGGGGGCCTGATGGCAGAAGGCATCTCATCAGAAGTGTCGGGAGTGTGTAGAGGCCTTATATTCCTGTTGTGTGTCCTGCAGGCTTCCCATGAAAGACCGGAATCTAGGTCAACTTGGGCAAGCCACTTAACTGGGCCTCAGCTTTCTTTATTTGTAAGGTGGGCACCACAGCGCTTCCCTCCCGTATTCATGGCGATAACCTGGCAACAAACGTACACCATGTGGCCCCACTTTGAAATCTTTAAAGAGGTCTGCCAATAAAAGTGTCTGTAGGTTGTACCTTCCCTGCAATGCGACACCTGGTCCAAGGTGGAGAGGTTCAGGAGTGAGCAGTTTGCCCTTGACATGAATGGACATAGCTCAGCCAGCGGCGTCCCTTCACTGAGATCCTGGCTGCCGAGGTCCACACTTTCCATGTATCCAGGCTAGTTTCAGATGGAGACTGAGAGGGAAAATAGGCAGGTGTAAGGATGCAGTCCTCAAATCTTTGGCTTCAAATAATCCATCCCAAACTGCTACCCGAGCCCCCCAGTATCAAAAAGGAAACATGTTATAGACCCAGAAAAATGTGTTTCCCAAAAGGCCTAGGTTTGCCCTCATAGTCATCAGTATCTAAAATAGAAGTAGCAGTACACTTAAAATCTTAAACTTCTATGTATTTAGGGACCAAAGGCATTTTCATCAGAAAGAAAAGGGATTTAATAATGAAAGCACAGAGAGATAAATTGTTTTCAAGCCCCTGATAAGAGAGGGGAGAAATGTCAACCTCATGGGAGTTGCAGAATCAGCAGTTAGGATTTTCGGATGCCAACTCTGGGGGAGAAGAGACTCCAGCCTGTACCCTCCCCGCCCCCCCTCCGCGGTGTGCCTGGTTAGCAGGTGAGTCCTGCAGGCGCGGTGGCCCCTGGGCTGGCCGGAGCGGCAGGATGAGTGCAGGGCTCCCTGAACAGAACAGTTTACCCTCCCTCCCCAGAGACACCTAGAAATGTCCGGAGGGTGGGCTAGCGGCAGGTGGCCAGGGACGCTGCTAAACACACTGCAATGCCCAGGACAAAGCCCACCGCAGGGAGCGATTCAGCCCAGAATGTCAGCAGTGCTGAGGATGAGAAACCTATGCACGTGGCAGTGCTGGCCTCCAGGAGAAGCTCAGGAGACAGCGCAACCCCCTTCCTGCCCACAAGGGGGCGATGGTCCTCTCCTGTAGCTTGCTCCAATTTAAGGGCCTTTTGCTGTCCTCTGCTGGTGAGTGACCCGGTGCCCTGGCTTTAGGAGTCGGGGCCTGAGGGCCTCGTTAGCTCCCCGAATTCTGTGCACGCAGAGTGCGCTTCACCCCCGCGCTCCCCGCTGTTGTAGAGCAGGGTCTGCAAAGCCAGGAGGGGGGATTGCTGGATTTGGCGCTAGCAGGCTTGGTCTTGGCGTCACTGGTAATGCGCAGGGTGGTATCTGGGGTAGAAAGAGACGAATCAGGCCGATTAGCAGCGAGGTGGCGGCTGCGGTGCGGAGCGCCCCTGAGTCGCGAGGCTCCGGGACCTGCTGGTCAGCAGCAGAGGTGTGACGACGACGCAGCCTCACACCGTGCCCCGCGGCTTGGGCCTTTCGGAGCTGCCCTCTTCAGAGGGCTCTCGCAGGCGCAGACCACCCCATCCCCAAGCCCCAGCACGCTGGCCACTCCGCACTGGACATCGAGGGGCAGTGCGGGGCGTGGTGTCCACGCCAGACTGACGTCCAGGTCAGAGGGGCTCAGCCTGAGGCTGAAAGGAGATGGGTGGATCAGTAGGTTAGTGGCGGTATCTCTTGGGAGGGAAGCACAGGGAATTTTTATTTCTCAGTTATCTTCTGCATTTTAAAAACTTCTGCCATGAGTATGCATTTCTGTAACCCTAACCTTATTAGAGTGGAAGCTTAGCGGGGCAGCTTTGCAAAAGGACCCTGTCTGACTCTTGACCCACCTGTGTGCCTAAATGCGCATGCAGCTCGGGCTTGGTCAGCAGTGGTGACCTCCTGAAGCTATTTACAACCTGTAAGCGGTGTGTGCTCCTCCACGGGATGCCTCAGTTCTCTGACTCTCAGGTTCTTCTTCTGTGGAGAAAAAGGGCAGATATGTTCTACAAATGTCTACAGTTCCCCGTGGAGAAGGTACCTCTGGGCATGAACATGTGCTGGAGTGTCATGATGCTGGGGTCTGCCCCTCGCAGCTCAATCTCAAAGACTCCAAGCAGAGCTGCCTACTTTATATTTTTCTTCCCTTCTGAAGACATTGGCTGGCACTTGGCCTTGGTCCAGGGTGTACGCCTTCTTCAACCTGTTGACTGCAGAGTCCTGACATTGCTTTGGGCTTTGTCCAAGTCTGTGCTTGAGTGGAGGACGGGGCTTTGAGAGGGTCCACACGCCCCTCCTTCCCAGCCACGCACCTTCTTTTCCTTGCCAAGCTCTCCCTTCTCCTACTGTGCCAACGAAGCAGCTGCTTCAACCTCTTCTGTAACCTGGGCTCTCCCATCTGTCTTCAGTTTTTCCCGTGCTCATAGCTGGTTAGAAACCTGCCGGGGGGTGTTTGTCAGACGAACTTGAGTAACTTGCCCTCGTAGATTAGTTAAGAGCCTGTAGGTGTCGAAGGGATTCGTGGAAAAGACCCAGCAGAGTCTGCGTGAACCCGAGGTGGCTGTGGCTGGAGCCAGGTGAGCCACAGGTTAGGGGCGCCTGGGCCTCATCCTGTGTGAGGGTAGATGCGCTACTGCTGTCCTCTGCCTCGGGCCCTCATCTGTGAGATGGGGGAACAGTGAGGACTGCCCTCCCGAGGTCGTCATGAGGCTTAATGTGTGAACGCACCGACCACTCAGAGCAGCCCTCACCGCAGGGAGGTGTGTGTGTGTGTGTGTGTGTGTGTGTGTGTGTGTGTGTGTGTGTGTGTGTGTGTGTGTGTGTGTGTGTGTGTGTGTGTGTGTGTGTGTGTGTGTGTGTGTGTGTGTGTGTGTGTGTGTGTGTGTCATTGTAGCCGCCGGGCTTCGCTTTTCTCCACCAGCTCCTTCTTCACGGGGAAGCAAGAAGAGGCATGGGAGGGAGGGAGAAGACTAGAAAAAGAGGCAGAGGGAGGTCCCTGGGGAAGGGTTTCTGCCACTCATGCATGGGTGGCCTGGGGTCCAAACTTGGGGTTTTACACCAGGGCGTGTGAGCAAGGGGCTGCGGCCAGGGGCAGAGCATTTACAGACCACGCATAGGTCTGGACAGAGCAGGAAGACGCCAAGGCTCTGCTTCCTCCCAGCTGTCAAGGCCCGAGGCAACAGGTCACCCCTTCTGAGTCCCTGAGAAATTGGGAGGTGCTAGTGCAAGGGCACAAAGTTTCAGTTATGCCATAGGAAAACAAGTTCTGGAGTTCTGCTGTATAATATGGTGCCTGTAGTTAACAATACTGTATTGTGTGCTTAAAATTTACTGAAGATGGCTCCTATCTTAAGCGTTCTTACCATACACACAAAGAATGATGATAATAGCAATAATAATAAATAAAGGAATGAATCGGTCGGGAGGACACCTTTGGAGTGACACATATGTTTACGGTGTAAATTGTGGTGATGGTTTCATGGGTGTAATCTGTCTCCATACTCACAAAGTTGCATGTATTAATCATGTACAGATTTCTGTATGTCAATGATACCTTCATAAAGTGGTTTAAAACAATAAAATGGGGGGGAATATAGTCACTCCAAGTACTGAGCACGTTGCCTGTCCCAGTAAATAAGTAAATAAATGTAATTATGGTTTAACCTTAGCTCAGGACTGAGAGTGGGTCCCACAGGTACTTGGCAGGTGGTGTCTGTGGCCAGCTCCTCCACCCTGGCTCAGCACTGCTTCTGTGAAGCACAAGGGCTCCCCAAACACAGAGACCAGCCCCAGGTGCACACTCGTGACAGAGAAGGTGGGCTGGTCGCAGACACCTTGTTTTGGTTACTTGCTATTCCTTCCCCCACACGCCCTTTCATTGTCCTGGTCCTTAACCTTTAACTCCTGTAAGAAGCTGGGTTTGCAGATTTCTGAAGACATTTTGCAGTGTGCAGACCTGTTTCACCTTTGTTCCCCATCCTTGGGTCTGGAGATAAAGGCGGAAGACAGTACTCCATGAAAGCAACAATCACAAACCTCAGGTATGCTCACCCTCAGGTGCCTCAGACTTCAAAGAAATGGCAAACGAGGCATCTCATTTTATACATGGCCCTCTTTAAGTACACTTGTATGTACATAAAATGAAATTGTACTGAAATAAATCTTATTACTGAACGTTTGCTTTCCGGAAGACACTTTGGTTTAAAAGTTCCTAAGAAAATTTGTTTTTTTAAAGGACCAAAAGTGGGGTGAATGTTTCATGGGTAAAGACCTTTTTCGTAACGATTGAAGGTGAAATGAGCAGACTGTGCAACTCAGATTCCAGCTGCATCCCCGTCACTACCCTCGGGAGTGTGCCGGAAGGACCCCAGAGAGCTGGCCCGCTGGGATGAGCTTATAGCCTTGGGGCCCCAAACTGGAAGGATGGTCAGCATTCCTGGTGCTCTGGGTTCAGCAAGACCTGACTGAGGTGGGTGGGAGGCGAGTGGGAACACAGTTTTGCCCAGAGCTATCTCCTTGGCCTGTGTTAGAGGGGGAACAGAAGGTCAGAGCAGGCCTGGGTGAACCCAAGGTGCTGGCTGAATGTCTTTTTTTTTTCTTTTTTTTAATAAAGGGACTCTCTTTTCTGGTTGTTGGCTGAGTATGTAATGTCCACTCTGGGTCATCTAAGGGCCGAGACCAAGTACTCTGTTCCTGCTGTGATCCGTGCTTCTGCTACCACATGCTGCACAAGGTAGGTACCTCAAAGTCCTAGCTGAATAGCTAATAGAGAGGTCTCACCCTTGCTTCTCCACCTGCATCTTACAGAGGTGGAAAGTAGGAACTGCAGCCCGGCAAGCCATGGACGCAGGTAATCCTAAAACTGCAAAGTCACCTGTGTTGATTCCAGCCAGCTTTTAGTAAGTAAATCCGTGACTCTTGTAAGAAGAGATTTCAGATGTGTACCTTCTACAGAATTCACATTTAGTGAGGGGCGTGTGAAAAGGTATACACAATTTTAATCTTTTTATTTTACTAATAACGTATCTTAATGATTGAAAAATAGAAATTCCTGTAAATAAAAAGAAAACCAGAAAGTACTCATACTTTACACACCTAGTGTTCACGATCTAATGGGCCTGCTTCGCCTTCCCCTCTCTCTTCTATCTGAGCCTCCACGATGGACGGGACTCACCTGGTACAAGTGACACGGGGTCGAGCTGGACTGTTGGTTTTCTGCTCCGCCTCTGTTTCCTCTCCGCATCCTGGACTTTAAAGAAGATGAATGAAATGTCTGCTCTGGTTGCTGGCTGTTTCATCTCCAAGTTAACCTCAATCTGTGGTTGTGGAGGGCCTCAGAAGTCAGGAAGGTCCCCCGCCACCAACATGGGGAGGGTGGGGCTGGACCCAGGTTCCAGCCCAGCCCTGACACACAGTGCGCTCAGTGGGACATGTTGGCATGCATGCAAGGCTGTAGCGCTGCCAGCCCCCATATGCAATTGAACAGCTACCTGGGCAGCGTAGACGGCCCCTTGGGATGTTTCAGTTCCCTACATCCATGTGATTGAGAAAAGGGCCTCCTCCCTCATAGCCTCTCAGCCTTCTGAGAGGAAATAACCCTGCAGACATTGAGTGTGGCCCTGGCCACAACCAGCATACGGCAGACCGTGGCCCTGCAATACTTTGGCCTTCGGGTTGTTGCAAACCTTTGACATTCATACTCATTAAAAATCAAAGGTATGGGAGCAAGTGGCTTCTCAGCTGGTGTTTTCACTCTGAGGCCACGTGGTCTCCAGGAGCCACGTGCATCCGGGACCCAGTCCCTGCGGCCTCCGGAAAGCCAGCCAACTGTGGATTCCACGGTATAGAATCATCCTTGAGACACTGCTCCGTTGAGTAACAGCTTCCTTACCAACTACCATTTGGTTTCTGTTCTCTCTAAAGGAGAGAGCAGAGACTGGGAAATGAGTAAATGTGTTCTGTGGAGATGGGTGATTAATATAGTCAGAGGGGAGGTGTGACTCCTGGGCTCCCACCTCCCAGGGACACAAATGAAGTCTGTGTGCCTTTAGAGGTACATAGGTAATAAGGGCCAGCCTCTGCTGTGAGGCCCTGATGCCCAAAGCAAGAGTCTTGAGTTTACCACCAACAGCAAAGTTGCTATTTTAGCTAGTGGAAGAGCTTCCTGCCATCAAGGGAGGACAGCAAGAGCCCTGGATGGGTGACCACAGTCACTGACCTTAACTGAACCTCTTCTTTTCTGTTAAAATGGACATTGAGTGGGTGTCGCCTGCAGTTTCTGGAAGCCCTGGATGCAGTGAGAGAGTGTTCCTGTGAATGGGGCCACCCAAAGGCATTTAGCAGGACAAAGGATTGGAGGGAGACCAGATCACACTGCAAGAGAGTGAGCCACCAGAACTGCCAGGTCCAAATCCACTCTTAAACCTGTCTCTTGCAGTTATTAATTTATTTCTATCGTTTAAAAATAATGTTTTATTTTACTTTCGTAAGTGTGTCCAGTCCATTGGAATCAAAAAAGTCATAGCTGATACATCAGAACCAATAATCCCTGAGACTCCCTTGGGTGCCCTACTGGATGGGGCATGGCTGGGAGAGATGAAGACACTGAGTAGGGTCCGAACTTAGGGGAACTGCCAGACTGCTGTGTCTCTGTTCCTTCCCTGTCCCAGGAGAGCGAAATCCCGGAACAATGAAAGGAGAAGCAAAATGGGGAAGAGGTCTTTTGGTGGCTTAACTGTTGTGTTTGTATTTTCCTTTGTTATGTTCCGTTTTGTTAATGTGTGTTTTTACTAGGAAGTTACCCATTTCCTCTAGATTTCTAGTGTGATGCAATAGGTTTCTCATTCTAGTTTTCAACCGAATTGTCACGTATTAACTGACATCCATATTTCATTTGGGTTTCCTTCATTCCAACTTTTTGTCTTCCAGGATGCCATCCAGTGTATCACGTGACATTTAGTCATCATGTCTGTTTAGGCTCTTCTGGGCTTTCACGGTTTCTCAGACTGT
Organism: Balaenoptera physalus; assembly: GCF_965194825.1. NCBI lineage: Eukaryota > Metazoa > Chordata > Mammalia > Artiodactyla > Balaenopteridae > Balaenoptera > Balaenoptera physalus. The sequence continues at coordinate 233,810 of NW_028125556.1, forward strand.
CCTTGTTTCTATGACCTTGACATTGGTGAGGAGTACTGGTCAGATATTTTGTTGACTGTCCCGCATTGGAATTTACTTGGTGTTTTTCTCAGGATTGGGCTTGAGTTATGGGTTTTGAGTAAGCAGATCACAGAGGTAAAGTGCTTTCTCATCACTTTGTATCAAGGGAACAGGCTCTCAAGGCAACTTATCACTGTTACTATTAACTTTGGTCACCTGGCTGACCAAATAAGTTTGTCAGATTTCCCCACAAGGAAGTTAAGTTTTTCCCATTTCCGTGCTGTGTGTCTTCTTTAGGAGGAAGCTACTTTGGGAAGCAGCACTTATGGAGACAGGAGTTATCTCCACCTCCACAATCCATGGATGGCTGAGTGTCCACATCAATTATTTGGACTTCCACATAGGAGATTTCTATTCAACCTTATTGATTAAAACAAACAAACAAACAAAACCCTGTGCAGTTACTTATTTTTACCAGCATGGACACCTGTGGACAGTTTTTTTGTTTGTGTGTTTTCTTTGTTTTTTTAACTTTTTGTTATAATCCAGCAGTCCAGATTTTGTTGCTAAGTTCATTCCTACTTTGGCTATTGAGAGCTCTTTCCATTGGCTCCTGTTTTCCTTTGACATCATTCCACTCTGTGGATTTTTTTTCTTGATACTTCCTTATTTTCTGATATAAGATTCAAGATTGTCCTGGCTCATATATTTACTGTGTCAGTCCTAGTGCCAGCCATTATTTCAAAGACTCTGGTTCCTTTTCCTAGAGAATGTTATGAAAAAGTTCCATATAGGAGCTGAAAGTGCTCAGCTGACAATGCAAGGAAATAGATGCATGTATTCCCACCTCTGTGTATGGCTGGGTCTCAGGGAGGGGTGCTCCACAGTGGCATATCGATTACTTTGAATTACAGTTCCTTAATAAATGGCTGATGCAAGAGCGACACTCTCTCTATCTATGTCCTTGAAAGCAGGAAATAAGTCTCTCATGTGAAAGGTGCAAAAGCCTATATGAACAACCCTTGGTACTTCTTTAACTTACTGCCCCAAGCCCAAACTCTGTTTAAATTCTTCACTAATTTAGTATCCCAAGCCTAAGTTTCTTTGGCCTGTAAATTCCCCATAACTTTATTCTGTGATGAAATTAAGCCTCACTTTCTGTTATAGTTGGGGAGGGATCTGTAAAGCACCTTGGTTTTTAAAGCAAAAGTTTGTTACTGGAACAAAGTGTCCCCCCAAAATAGTCTGATGCTCAAGATGTCTGTGTTCCCTTCATGTGATAGTTCAGGGCAGGTGGGGGTCGGGGCCCGGGCTCTGTCCTCCTTGTTTCTCTTCCCTGCTTTCAGGTGGAGGGCTCCAACCAGCAGGGGTTGGGGTGACCACATGGCACCATGCCCTCCATCCTAGGACACAGGCTGGGCAAGGCCCTCACCACCTCCAGCACTTCCATTTGGAGCTGCAGTGGGTGGGAAAATCTGGGAGGTGCAGGCTGGCTGTGAACAGGAAAAAGGGACGTGGGTTCTGGTGGGCAGTTGGGCGGCTCTGCTGTGACAGGGTCACCCGGAAGCTGGCATACAGCCTCTGGTCCTGTGAAACACGATTACACATCAGCATGCAGTCTCTGATGCTTTGTGGTTCTGGAAATCCTATAGGAGGTGGTTCAGAGCAGATTAAGGTAATGCTTTCAGTGGAGGTGGTGAAGCCAAAGGTCTGCGCTTCAGACTGAAGGTGCTAATGTGGGTGTATATACAGGACAAAACCATCTCGTGTGAATGTAGATCAGGCTCGTTTAAGATCAGTGCAGTCGTGGGGCTTCCCTGGTGGTGTAGTGGTTGATAATCTGCCTGCTGATGCAGGGGACACGGGTTCGAGACCTGGTCCGGGAAAATCCCACATGCCGCAGAGCAGCTATGCCCGTGTGCTACAACTACTGAGCCCCCACACCTAGAGCCCGTGCTCCACAACAAGAGAAGCCACCGCAATGAGAAGCCCGTGCACCGCAGTGAAGAGAAGCCCCTGTCGCCGCAACTAGAGAAATCCCGTGTGCAGCAACGAAGACCCAACAGAGCCAAAAATAAATAAATAAATAAAGTTTTTAAAAATCTTATAAAAGGAAAAAGAAAAAGATCAGTGCAGTAGTGTTATGCCTAAAATCTCATATCTTGTGCCTTTCCTCGGGGACAGCTTCCTCAGTTCTTGAGGCTACTGTAACTCACATACAGGGGAATGGAGAGTGGGCTATCTAGTGTGAGAACTTCTTTACCCTGTGTGTGAGTCTGCTTGGGGCTGCCATAGCAAACACCACAGACCGGGGAGCTTGAACAACAGACCTACCTCCTAGTCCTGGATGCCGTCTGAGATCAAGGTGTCTGCAGGCTGGTTTTTCCTTGAGGCTTCTCTCCTTGGTGTGTAGACAGCCATCTTCTCTTCACATGATCTTCTGTGTCCTAATCTCTTCTGGTAGGACATCAGTCTTATTGGATTAGGATCCACCCTAGTGACCTCATTTTACCTTGATCAGCTCTTTAAAAACCCCATCTCCAAATACTGCCGCATCCTGGGGTCCTGGGGGTTAGGGATTCAGCATGTGAATTTGGGGGGCACAACTGAGCCCACAGCATCCTGCTTAGGAACTAACATGTGCCTGGGTCCTTCCTTCCCTCAAGTCCCATGGGGATCATGCGATAGCTAAGGGAGAGGCCACTCGTGCAGTGTTTGTGTCCCAGTTGGGGAACCCTTCTCTGCTCTCTTTGATCAGGCAGCAGCAGTGCCAGCTGCATCCTGAGGTGAGCGGTTCTGGGGTTTCCTGCCGTGTCTCCTGGCCTGCTGAGGTGCTCAGTATCAGGGAACCCAAGAATCACCAGCCCAGTAGGGATGCCGGGGACTCTCAGGGCCTTGGCAGATGTCTCTCCCAGCAGATACTCTAGCGAAAGTGGGGAAACATTTGGGGATTACATGTGGGAGAGAGTCACAGTCTCGTTTATGCTTCAGAAAGACCACGTTGGGGTGGGATGTGAGACGCAATGTGGGGGCAGGGAGATTTGTCAGGGCCTGATGTAGGAACCAGGCACTAGATCGGGCTTGGGCCAGGGCTGTGCGTGTAGAGGGGAATTAGTGTGAATTTGGAGGAGGGGGTCGCAGGGTATGAGATCAGCTGGTGCACAATTCTCTGGTTGGTTGATGGTGAGGTAACAGGGTGGTGAACAGTATCAATTCTTAGGTGCCAGTAGGTCTGGGGGCTCTTGATCATCAAGTACAGTAGTTAATGTCTTCCATCTAGTAGAAGTCTGTAAAACAACTCAGGAAGCGTGCATCATATGCTGTTATCCAGGTACTTCAGAGAGGAGCTACAGCAGAGGATATGGGGGGTGGGTTTGTCCTGGGAAGGCCCCGTAGGGTCCTGCTCCGTTACACCAGGTGTCTGGGCTCAGCAACCTGGGAAGGTGGGGCTGCTCCTGGGTGTGGGGAGCTGCAGGATCCCAGTTCTCTGAGGGCCCTGTTAGCCCCCAAGGTGAGATGGGGGTGCAGTGACTGGACAGAGGCGTCTGGCCTGGGAGAGGGGTCCGGGCTGGAAATGTCACGGGACTCATCGCAGGGAGGGAGAGGAAAGACTAGGCTGGGGAAGGTGGGTTACAGCAGACTCCACGGATGTGTCTGGGGGCCTGACAGAAGCAACTCAGAGCCAGAAGAAGTGGCCGTCAGGAGCTCAGCTTCATTCTCCTGTTCCTTTGTAAAACTGCTGTGTCAGTTTGAAACACAACCAGGAGACGTCTGGGGCCAGTGCTGCCATGGCTTCATCAAAGGGGCCCAGGTGGAAAACAGAACCACTGCAGGCCCCACCCATGTCCCCACTGGGGGTGAATCCGATCAGGGCTCCAGGGCTCACAGACTTGAGGGAACCTCTGTCCTCCGGACTGGTCTTCCTCCTTCCTCTCACCTGCTGGTCAGGAGCCCAGGCACCCCCATCCTGGCTCCATCCCCCAGGGCCTGGATTCTGGGACAGCTTAGAGGTAATGCAAGACCCTCACGCTCCTTTATGTGCCTGGGGGCGAGAATGTCTAAAAAGGTGCAACTGGCTGATTACAGAGGGCTGAGTGTTTGCAGCAGGTATGGTTGGAAAGATGGGGTGTGAGTTTCCTATGTCTTCACAGCCTTCCCAGTGTAAAGATCTGTGCATGTCCTATGGCCAGTGAACTCCCCACACCATCCTCCCAGGAAGCTCAGCCAAGTATTATGAGGGCAGAGGCTCTCCCCTTGCTTATCTGTAACTTCCCACTCCCACAATGAGGAGCTTGGTGCCCACTATCTGCCATTTACCTATGCGTTGCTCCTTTCCAGATTACATGTGCAGAGGTTTCAGAATTGTTAGCTGCTACACCCTGGAAAGAACTCCATAAAATAAAGTCCACTGTTTGTGTACATTTTGCGTTTAGTTTAGAGATTGCATTCATTTCCACAGTTAACTTAGGTCAGCACCTTTTATCCCATCCCCTACAGTGAGATTTTTCCGTGCATTTCTAATACAGTTAGATTCTGTCACCTTGAGTATTCCATCCTGTAATACCCCTACACTGTAAATAACTAAATTTGAATAGAGTTTGATTGACCCCTTGGGCTATACACATCTATGGGCTTAGACAAATGCATAGTGACAGGTATCCATCCTAGAGTGTCACATGGAATACTTCAAATCCCCCACCCCATGATCTGCTTATCATCTATGTAGCTTTGCCTTTCCTAGAATATCACCAATGGGGTCATACTGTGTGCAGCCTTCTCAGCCTGGATTCTTTCACTTAACAATATATACTGAGGATTTATCCATGTCTTTCCATGGGTTGATGGTTCATTCCTTTCTGCTGCTGAGTAGTATTCCATTGCATGTGTATGGGAGGAAAAACAATTTTCACTCTGTCCTTCTAGGTTCTTGGTTGAGCCCCACCCCCGCCCTGTAATAAAAGGCAGATTAACAGTAGAAAAACAGAAGTTTAACAGCATGTATACCTCCTGTATACAGGGGAGCTACCCAGAAAAATTGAGTCACTCCCTGAAATGGCCAAAGCCATCACCTTAAATACCAAATACCATTTTCAGATAAAAACAAAAGACCTTGGGGAAGGGGGAAGCCAATAGTGGCAGCTTATCATGCAAAGCACAGTAAACAAAGGTATTGTATGCAGATTTAAGTTGGGACTTCTTCGTTGATAAGAGTGACTTGAGATTTAATCATCCTTCTATTTCTGGTGCAAAGAGGAACACTCGGTTACAAATGGAGATTTCCTTATAAATGTCCTTCATAAAAGGTCAGTCTCTACTCAGTTTTTTCTATCTTTCTTTTTTTGAATGAGACTGAAATAATCCTTATGCCAGAGAGACATATATTGGCGTGGTGTATTCTGCTCGCCTTGACATGGATGTCCTCCACTTTGCTTATGCAGTCATCTAGTGAAGGATATCCTGATTTCTTCAGGTTTTTAGCCATTATGAATAGTGCTGCTGTGCATAATTGCATCCTTGTCTGCTTTTGGACATAGATTTTCAAAGCAGTTGCCTATATACTGGACGCATAATTGTTGGACCTCGAGGGGAGGCTTGATTAGTTGTGGAAAAAAGCTGCGGAACTGTCTTGCGTCGTGGCTGTGCCTGCACCCCAGCTATGAGGGGACATTCCTGCTGCTCCTCACCCTCCAGCAGTCGGTGTTGCCATGGTTTTGTTGGAGTTTAGCCATCCTAGTAGGTGTGCTGTGATGGCTCACGATTTTAATTTGGAAATCCCTAATAGTATATGATTTTTTATATAATTTTTGTATGGTTTTTATTATCTGTATATCTTTTTTGGCCAGGTGTGTGTTCAAATCCTTACCCATTTTTAAAATGGGGTTGTTTTAAAGGTCTTTGTGCATTTTGAGTCCAAGTCCTTTACTGGATATGTGGTTTACAAGTATTTTTCTCCCAGTTTGTGGCTTGTCTTTTTTATCTTGGAGAGGCAGCAGTGAGTGGTGGCATGAAGCGAGATCTTCATTCCCTTCCCCAGGAATTGAAGCTGGGTAGCCTGGATGAAAACCAGGAATCCTAGCCACCACCTCTGCTAGCTCTTGCCCCCAGTGAAAAATGCATTTCTCATAGAGGTAAAAACTGTAAAAACAGGTACAAAGTTTATCATTAGAGACATAGCACAGCAACAAGTGGGAGAGCACACAGAGAAATAGTTTGTTTAGTTAAGACAGAAGCAAGGCAGAGATGCACACCCGGAGAGAAAGGGTGTGGACACCCTGCCTAATGAGGAGGAGTGCAGTAGAGAGGCGGTTAAGTCACTTATATAGGGCAGTTCTTCCGGGTCTCTGTTCACCTCTGGCCAATTATCTGGTTTCTTTTTCCACACCTGCCCTGCCCTGGGACCCTCCCCAACATGCGTGCGCAACTTTTTTCCAAGACGGATTACAGCCCAGAGGCCTATGTGACGACCTTAGCATCACCTATTTTGGGGTGGCGCCCCTTCCTTTTTGACCCCCAAGGAACCTTTATGCGCATGTGCAATGTTTCCCTTGCCCCAAGGATTAGAAATATATGATTTCTTGATCTTTTAACAGGGTTTAGTCCCACTCTGTCCCTCCCATAAAAATGTCCAATGTCTGGTTATTTACCCTATTTCTGTTGCTGGTTTTCATATCGAGGTGCAGACCTCGAAATATAGACAGAAGTCCGGTCATAAATATGTAGTCCTAGAGCCCGTTTGTCTCTTGCTTCAGGAAATGCAAACAGGGGGCTGGTAATGAATGTCCAGCCTGGAGCCCCTTTTTTTCTCATCCCAGGAAGTGTGAACCGGAGGCCATTTGTAAATGTGTAGGCTGGAGACCATTTATGTCCTGCCTCATTTTGTCTTTGTGAATAAGGTCTTTGAGAGTAGAAATCTTTAATTTTATAAAGTCCGCCATATTTTTTTCTTTTGTGATTGGCCTTGTATGTTAAAACTCAAAGCTCGTGATCTATAGACGAAACCCAAGGTCATGTAGATTTTCTTCTATGTTTCTCTGTAATTTTCATAGCCTTGCATTTGAAATGACTGTGAATAAATTTGTGTGAATTTGGCATAAGTTTTAAAGTTCGTGTCTAGGGACTTCCCTGGTGGTCCTGTGGCTAAGGCTCCGTGCTCCCAGTGCAGGGGGCCTGGGTTCCATCCCTGGTCAGGGAACTAGATCCCACGTGCCTCAACTAAGAGTTCGCATGCTGCAACTTAAAAAAGAAAAAGGTCCCGTGTGACACAGCTAAGACCCAGTGAAGCTAAATAAATAAATATTAAAAAAGAATAAGTAAAGTCTGTGTCTATAATCATTTCATTTCTTACAGTTTCTAGTTAATTGCTCCTTAACTATTTTGGAGAATTCATGGGTCATTTGGCTCTATTTCAATTTGAATTTCCACAGCAGAACGGATGTAGCAGAAACCGGGTCTCCTCAGGATGCGCTGGGGCTATGGGACACTGTGGGGTCCGGTTTACGCTGAGAGGAGCCAGGTCTCCTCTGGACCTGCTGGGAGGTGACGCTGCTAAAGGAAAAGGTGAGGAAAAGTGGGGGAGAAACTTCTTGTGTCTAGTTGAGTGCTGAGGGTGTCTGTCCTCAGAGGACCCAGGAGAGGAAGGGCTTCATGTGGAACACTGGGTTTTTAGCCAGTTTTTGTGTGTTGTAGACAGACTGCAGTGCTCTTTGGTGTGTGGTGTCCAGTTTTGCCAGCACCATTTATTGAGGGGACTGTTGTTTCCTCAGTGTATGTTCTTGGATCTTTTCTTGTGAATTAACTTACCGCATAACCGTAGGTTTATTTCTTGGGTCTCTGTCCTGTTCCTCTGGTCTGCGTGCCTGTTTTTGTGCCAATTGCACACTTTTTGGTGAATGTAGCTTCGTAATGTAGTGTGAAGTCAGGGAGGGAGATGCCTCCAACCTGTTCTCCTTTCTCAGACTCCCTTTGGCTATTCAGGGGCCTTTGTGTTTCCACACAAATGATAGGAACGTTTGCTATATTTCTGTGAAGAATGCCATTGGAGTTCAGACCAGGCTTGCTTTGCATTTGAACATTGCTTTTGGTAGAATGGACATTTTAACAGTGTTCTTTGCATCCACGAGCACGGGATAGCTTTCCATTCATTTGTGTCTGTTCAGTTTCTTTTATCAGTGTTTTACAATTTTCAGTGTGCTTTCACATCCTTGGTTCAATTTATTCCCAGGTATTTTTTAGATGCAATTGTAAATGGGATTGTTTTCTTCATTTCTCTTTCTGATGGCACATTATTAGTGTATAGAAAGACAAGTGATTTTTAGAGCTTCCTTTGTGGCTCAGTGGTTAAGAATCTGCCTGCCAATACAGGGAACAAGGGTTTGAGTCCTGGTCTGGGAAGATCCCACATGCTTCGGAACAACTAAGCCCATGCTCCACAACTACTGAGCCTGTGCTCTGGAGCCCGCGAGCGACAACTGCTGAGGTCGTGTGCCACAACTACTGAAGCCTGCTGTCTTACAGCCCGTGCTCCACAACAAGAGAAGCCACCGCAATGAGAAGCCCGTGCACCGCAACGAAGAGTAGCCCCTGCTTGCCGCAGCTAGAGAAAGTCCGTGCACAGCAACGAAGACCCAATGCAGCCAAAGATAAATAAAGAAATAAATATTTTTTAAAAAATTTTTAAAAAAAAGAAAAGAAAGAAAAGTGATTTTTGTGTACTGATTTTTTATGCTGCAGCTTTACTGAATTCGTTTATTAGTTCTAACAGGGTTTTGGTGGTTTGATGTGGGAAACTAGAATTCAGAAATCCCACTGTTTCTACTACAGCCAGGTCATCCACAGCACCCAAGACACAGTGGCTCCTAATATAATCTTCCCACGGTGCCTGTTAATAACGCGTGGACCCTACAAGAATGATGAGTGTCACCACTTTAGGTGAACTGCATCTGGTTAAGGCTTGGCCTCTATTATGAAGTTTGATGTCTTCTCTGCTTTTTTTGGGCATGGTTTTGACCTGGTTCTTTTGAAAAGTAATGTACTCCCCAGTAATTTCAAGTGTATAAAAAAACTGTAAGTAGCAGTACAAAATACACCACCTCACATAAACTACTCCAGTGTGTTTTATGCAATACTGGGGTCCTCTCCCAGGGAACTAGAACATAAAGACCCAAAGACGAAATTTTATGGTTCCCCCTTATAATCCTATCCACGGGCCCACTTCAACATTCACCATCTCCGCAACTCTATGGAAATGTCTTTTCCCATTCTGATCCAGTTTTCTTTTTCTGAAACCATTATTGAGACTTTCCCTCATTTTCAAAACCTTTGTGGATTTAAAACACACGAGCTAAGTATGATCTGGGTGACCTTTTCTGCATGACCTCTTTGACTTAGAATGTTTTCAGTGTTTATCCATGTTCTAACACGTATCATCAGTGCTTCATTCATTTTTTTCATTGTGATTAAAACTAACATTTAACATTTAAACCATTTTGACTATACAGTTCTGTGGCATTAACTACATTCACATTGTTGTACAAATATTCTCACCATCCATCTCCTGGACCGATTCATTTTCCCCATGGGAAACTCTGTATCAATTTCTCTACATTTTTGCCAAAATTTGTTATTTTATTTTTATTTTCTTGATTATAGGCCTTCTAGTGTTTGTGGAGGGGCATGGCATTGTGGTATTAATGTGCATCCATCGTGACTAACGATGTTTAACATCTCTTCAGGTGTTTGTTGACCATTTGTATGTCTTATCTGGAGAAGGGTCTTTTCAAGTCCTTTTTCCATTTAAAAAACTGGGTTGTTTGCGGGGGCCTGCAGCTCCGCCGCCCGAGCCGGGTCCCGGCAAGCGCTCCTGCTGGCGGCCTTGGCCTCGCTGAGTCCAGCCTGGAGCGGTCTCTGCGCCGCAGGGGCCCGCGCGCCAGGGCATCGCTAGCGGCCTCGCAGGGGCGCCGCTTCCTGCCTCGCGCTCGCAGGAGGGGGGACGCCCGGCCCCAGGCGCCCGTGCCCGGAGCGCCGAGACCGTGCTGTGCCGCGCGGACGCGGCGCTGGCGGGGCGGGTCTTGCTCAGCATTGGCTGTGGCTCACCTGAGCGCACCGGCGGTCCGCGCGCCTCTCCCGGAAGTGGGCGTCCCGGCCAGAGCGCACCTGGCGCGGGGCGTCCTGGGGGTCCTCACTGTCGGCCCCCGGCGAGCCGGCGCGGGTCCAGGGAGACTGCGCGCGCCGGACAGGAACGACCGCTCCCGTGGGTCCCTGGCACCCCAGCAGCATCCGAGCGCGGAGCGGAGGGCCGCGGGCCACAGGTAAGGGGACGGGGGCTCGTGGGGTGAGTGGAGGAGGGAACCACGACTCACACCAGAGCTGTTCGGCACAGTCGCGGAGCCCCCTAACCTGGCGGCCGCAGGAAGGGCTTGCCTTTGAGTAGAGGCTTTGAGGACAGGCCCGAGCCTACCCCGTCCAATTTTACAAAACATCTGCTGGTGTAAAGCTCGCTCCCGCGCGGTTTTCCCAAGTAGCCAAGTGCCCCACGCGAGGTCTCTGCAAGGAGAACCTGAGAGGGCCCGTAGCCCTGAGAGACTTACCCTTGGCTTATGGCAAGGCCAAGGGATTTATCCTGCATGGTGATTTCTCCTGCTGAGAACCCCCAAACCCCACTCTGGCCAGCTGGCACAGCTCTGCTTCCTGCACGTCTCCAGCCCGGGCCGGCCCTTGGCCACCTGCTGGGATGGGAAAGGGAAGGGTCTCAGAATTGCACCTTAGAAACTTGCCAGGGGGCATGGATTGAAAAACATGGGGGCCATCCAGGCAGCAGAGAAGGGAGAAAGGCACTTTGCTGCCCTTTCATCGTGGAATCGGTGGAGCTTCTGCTGACAGGGGCCTTTCCATGGGGACCCCATGCAGTGTGTTTGGTGTCTTGGAACTGAAGAATTAGAACCTGTACAATTTTCAAATTATGTGGTCCTTTAATTTAAAAACAAAACCCCTAGAACCTTTGCTTTATAAATTGAGGTCTGAAAATTGAAGGTCTGTTTTTCTTCCACTGTGACACTATATCAAGAAATGTGCCTTTCTTGAGAAAAGAGTCAGAATAGAGAAGGAAACAGAGAACTGAGAGGTACCACTGTAGTTTGGCAAAGGCTGGGGGCAGTTAATTTGTCAATGCTGCTGGCTTTCAGTAGCCTGCAGC